>NC_057798.1:114574578-114820582 GCF_018294505.1 Triticum aestivum | reverse complement strand
AATGTAGAATAAAGACAATGCTTATGAAGAAGATTCTGTGGTAAACTTCTTGAATTCCCCCCCCCCCCCATCAACATGGACAAGGGCTTTATAGAGCTTGTCTTCACCAGTAATGTAAGTTTGTCCTTCTCAAGCCTTCCAACTTTGTTGTGTATATTTGGTTAGGCATGACTGCAACAGTTATTTATTTTTGGTGTTTGCATAAAATTGCATGTTTAAAGTTTATTATGTAGTTCATAAACAAAAGTTTGTCCTTCTCAATTTAAGTTTTCAGTTGTACAACCAAGTTCCTTCTTCATACCATGTAAATTAAACTATATAGAGCAAATGTTCTTCTTTTGCACTGCATGTATGCTTCTGTTATTCATCCGTAATCCAGTAGTGTGGTGAACCTACCCACTATAGCACAATGTCATATTTTGCAATGTCTTAACTATGAACAATGTCATATCATTCTACTATTATTTAAACCGTCTCTTTATTTGCCATTCTGAAATGGGATAAATTGATAGCACACTAACCATTGATACTTATGAGTTCTTGATCTGTAATCCAGTGGTGTCGTGAAGCTGCCAACTCCTTCACAATGTCATTTCCTGCCATGTCTTGACCTGAACAATACCATATTGTGTTAATGCAATTTTAAACTATGTCACTTTATTCGTCAGTAAGAAATGTGATGAATTGTCAGGACTGATACTTTTGTGTGCAAAACATGTCATATGTCTGCTTGTTTATCTTTCAGAGTGAGGAAGATATATGTGTTGAACAAGCACAGTCTCATCATCTTGCTCAGCTGCTTGCGCTGCAGCTCCCCGGCAGGGCTAACCTTTCTTGAACTCTATTGAAGTGCTATCGGTTTTGAATATTATTTTGTCAGCGTGTTTATTTGCACTAGTGGCGATCTTTTATGCCTAGTGTATGTAATCTGCTGTCTGCTTGTGCTTTATTATCTTAGTGGCAAACTTTGATGCCCAGTGGATGTAATATGTCCTAATTTCTTTATTGTATAGTCTAGGTTTTTTCTTATTCATGATGTTGTAGTTATTTTACTATATATATATACTATCTTCGCAGCAAACCGGCCAAACCGTAAAATTATGGTGCATAATCGGGCTGTCATGCAATCACGATGTATGATCTGCATCATGGGCCCCGTCATCTTGGTCCGTTAAACGGCAAACTGGCCCACTAGTAGAAAAGGGCCTTTAATAGGCCGAGTAACCCCCGGCCCTCTTTTTGCAAGAAAACTCAATGGGTTTTAAGAGGCTGAGAAGTAGGTTGGGCCTGAAACATGCCGAACAACTCACAGGCCGGCAGCAGCCCGAAATGGACCTCGGCCCATGATTATGTGAATCAAATCACGGGCTTTTAACAGGCCAAAATTGTCTCGGTCCTTTTTTGGCCCAATACATATCGGCTGCGAGCAGGCCGGATGCAAACCGGGCCGTAGTTAGGCCCAACTATATGACGGGCTTTTAACAGACCGACATTAATATATGGCCGAAATGTTAGACGGGCCCTTAACAGGCCGAAACTAATATCATGCTGAATTAATAAATGGGCCTTTAGCAAGTGGGCCCAAAAGCATAGCATCCAGTTGACGGGCTGAATCTGATATGGGCCGTAATTTAGCCCAAAGCCTCTTAAAGGGCCGGACCTGTTCTGGGCCGTAATTTGGCCTAGAACATGGTAGGCTTTTAATGGGCCGGATCTCATATGGGCCATTATTAGGCCCGGAATGTGGCAGGCCATTAATGGACCAGATCAAATATGGGCCGGCATTTGGCTCGAAACATGGCAGCCAGTTAATGGGCCAGCCTACTTGGGTCCTCAAAATCTTGTGGGCCTACAGCTGGGCCAGCCCATTAATGTCGGCGACATCTCGTGGGCCTTTAGCAGGGCTGGCCCATTATGATCGGCAAGAATCTTGTGGGCCTTTATGTGGGCCGGCCCATTATGGCACACAAAAATCTTGTGGGCCTTTACCTGGGCCGGCCCATTATGGCCTGCAAAATCTTGTGGGCCTTTAGCTGGGCCATCCCATTATGGTCCGCAAAATCTCGTGGGCCTTTAGCTGGGCCGGCCCATTATGGTCCGTAAAATCTTGTGGGCCTTTAGTTGGGCCGGCCCATTTAAACTTGATGGGCCAGTCCACGTGTCAATATATCATAGGCGCGTCTCGCCCATTGGATGAGTGACACCTGTGCCAACGCGGACCTGACACGTGTCTCCTCCAGCCAATGATGGTTTTACACGTGGAAAATCCCCATTGGTCGGGGCTGTTAACAGGTTATCGGATCCAAAACCCAACCCGATAGCTTAACGGCGTTCCGTTATGGTGGATGCCACATGCCGGTCACCCTTGACGAAAGCACTTCTGTCATAAAATCGTCATGGATGTACATGCAAGACAAAAAACGCGACCTATTGTGACAAACACGTATCATCACGGAAGTGTATTTTTGTGTAGTGTTTAGATCTGGTGAAGAGAGGGTGAGAGACTGTGAATATAGAAAACCCTAGCAAAGGAACGCTAAGCCTCCAGCGTGTATATATATGTAGTGCAGCGAGAGTGTGGAGAGTGCAAACCCTAGCAATCAAGCGCTGAGGCTCCAGCTTATATATATATACTATAGTATGGACTGATCTCCGGTGCCTTAATTGCACCTGCTTTTGGCTGTATGACATGTGGGCCAGCCACATTTCGGGCCCACCTATCATAAACCCAAAGGCAGGTTAAAGTAAATGAAGCTGCGTCCATATAGTACTCGTGTATACGACCTATATATAGTGGAGTGGTTTTCTTATTCTCTCCATAACAATCATTTTAAATTGTGTAAGTACGAAACGAAACTCTTTATTTAACATACCAGTGAAGCAAACTACAAAGTACTCCCTCTGTCCCATAATGTAAGACGTTTTTTCATATTACGTTGGTGTCAAAAAACATCTTATATTATGGGATGGAGGGAGTACTTCCGATGAACTAACGATCCACACGTCCTGGTCGCACTTCCTGTCCTTCACGTGTGGTACACTACCCTGCCTTAAGTGAACAACCACACATGCGCCAATTTATCAGAAATGTGTGAGAGTGTGTACAAATAAAGAATTTTAATTTCAATTATCGGAAAGGATTAAGAGTATGTACAGTTTTCCCTCTCTAATAATTATGGTTTGTTGTGTTCGGCCTAAACTTGGTCAAACTTTACAAAGTTTGACTTCAGTCAAATCTAATATGCAAAGTAAATAAAAATGGAGGGCTACTACGTCCATCTGGGTTTTTAGTCCCCGCCATTTTTCCAATCAAAGTTAATAGCTGGACAAATAAAATTACAGGGGAGCTGGAGACAAACTTGTCAGAAGGCTTAGAAATAAATACAAAACTTATGCTCTTAGTACCAACATCGATCCTTCTTTGAGGAAACATTTGGTTCATAGCCAATTGTGTGATAAAATTGCACCAACATGAAAGACAACTACATATCCAATGCAACCAAGGTGAACTGACGAAGGATATCATCTTTGTGGGTTAAAAGAAAAGAGCACTAATGGAAGACAGATTGTTTTTCATTGAAAATCGATCAGCTTCACCAGCCGACGCACCCATGAAGCGCAACCACGAGCATCGATAGGTCATCATGGTGATGCATCATCCATTTGGCATCAAGTTTGGGTGAGGCACCTATGAAGTTCGACAAATCCTAACTGTGGTCTGTTTCTTCTCAGTAATCAAGCTCGAGGAAGGAAGAACCACATGGTAGAGGACAGTGAGGCGGAACAACAATGGCCGTCCAATTTTGTGCAGTTCCACTAAAATTGAGGAAGACATGCCCGGGTATGGAGATACGCATCATTGTTTCCAAAAATATAAAAAAGGGATATAGTGTTGTTACTTTGTTTTACAAGATTAACAACGACATCTCAATTGTCAATAAGAATTAATGAAAGTACACCAACAAACAGAAGCATCATGATTATCTTGATGGGAACTAAACCAGGATACCCAAGAAAAAAAGCATTTCTTCATTTAACCAGTGATAGTATTAGATTAGCAGCAGCAATAGGAGCATATGCACAATGACCGCACAACCACCTTTCAGCTTTTGTCGAAACAACATGTATACCTCCACCGAGGCATAAATCATGAAAACTTTTCGAGAGGCATTTCCTCTATAATAGTAGGTGATGTTGGACTAGCCGACGAACCCTAGCTACTATACATGGGGAGCTGGGGAGTAGTCGCATAGAAGAAAACCCGCATGCGGCAACCTGGGGAGCTGGACGAGTACAAGAAGTTATACCTCAGGTGGGCGAGATGTCGCTTTAGGCGGGCGGTCGGGATCTGCCCACATGACGGCGCCAAACAAGGGCGCGGAGGACCTTCGTCCGCGCCAGCGCCGGCTCTAGTTGGATGGTGCGCATTGGCTTCCTCCATCGCCGACGGCGACAACGTCAACGCTCCACCTCCTCACCTCCCGCAGCAGACGGGATTCAGCCGGATCTGTGACCACCGGTGAGGAGAGGGATAGAGTGGACACTATCATCTTGTTTTGATATGGAGAGGGTGAGAGAGTGAGACGTGAGAAACTCTATCAAACAAGAGGCTATAATGGAGTAAAAAATATCTGCATAGCAGTGGTTTTAAATAGAATACGTGTGTTCCCGAAAAAATGAAACGAAAACTGGCGGACAATTTTTTAATGTACCAAGAAAGAAAACTCGATCAAAAACACGCCCCGCTTCCAGGTCGCGAGAGTCGTCACACACATACACATAGACATAGACAAGCATATCCGTGTTTACGTAAAATTCCATTTCCATCTCCATCTCCAATCATATTTGTCCATCTGGCACATTATTTACGTTGTTATAATTACATATGCAGCAATATTTACGTACAACATCTCTTGTTTGCAGGCATCCGGACCGCTGCCACGACCGCTCCTGACCAACCCGAACCCTCTGCATCACCCGCGCGTGCTTCCCGCCCGAAACGGTCAGTGCCGCATTCATGGTCAGCCAAAGCGGACGCGACCTCTCACTGGCGCCGGCATTGAAGCGGTGCACCGGGCGAGAGAGCGTCGCCCGCGCTGCTTCCTGGTGCACGCGACTGCTCCACATTCAAAGGTCGCAATAGCCGGCCACAACATGCATGTAAAAAGTTCTTGGGAGTCCATGCTATAGATAGGTGTCCTCCCCCAACTCGTCAATCTCTTCCTGTAGAGAAGTGCTAGTACTCCATGGCGCGATCCATCGACAAGCGGGCGGGAAAGTTATCGTATACTCGGTTTGCGGTGAGTGGCATGCCGAGCGACCGTGTGGGGTCGAGTCGTGGAGGAGGGTAAAACACGAACGCGACAGACGTGATTTAAACATTGGTTTTTCTCGATGGCCCGATCCAACAAAAAGAAACGTTGGTTTCTCTCCATTTCCATTTTTTCTCCGGAAAAACGGAAACTTTCCAGTCCATTTTCATTCCTACTCCAAGGTTGCCCTGTTACAACATTCCATCAAATACAAAGGAAAACTAACACACATGCTGATGCATCTCAATGATTCACAGATCATAGCCAATATTTACTTCAGAACTAAAGACAAAAGTTGTGAGAGCGTGTACGAAAGAAAAACTACTGATGGGTTCACTACGACTTAAACTCTAAACCCTAAATAGGATTTAATTTCCTGGCCAGGTAGAACCTGTCGAAGGAAAGACGGCTGGCACCCTCGGATCATACGATGCTTTTGTGCAGTTCCACTAAAATCAAGATGAGCATCCCTGATGGCAAAGATATTGAAGAAGTGTGATTTGAATAATAGTACTCGTACTAGTTCATGAGACATAAACTCATCACAAGTAGAAGCCGGTAGAAGTAGAGAAAGATCGACATGGAGATGAAGCTACGTGGGGAGCTGCGGCAGTGGAGCAAGCCGGCTCCAAAAGGAAGACGGACTACCTGGGACGTCGGCCTGTAGCTAGAAGGACGGTTGGGACGCGACATCGGCCCATACCGCGGTGACCCCCGATTGGGATGCACCGACTATGGGTTTTCTCCCTCGCCGATGTCGACCGCGTCTACGCAGAACATTGTTCCCTTCCCCGAGGTGCAGAATCAGGCCGGATATGTGACCAGCGGTGGGGCTACCGTCATTCTATGCTTGTGAAGAGAGCAACCCAAGCAAGCAGGCTTGTAGTTTAGGCTCCTGCTAGTGTATATATAGTGGTTTTCTTTTTCTCTCCATATCAACCATTTTATATTGCGTACGTGCCATTGAAGAGTGAAATGATGGTTGCTTCTTCCGACTACCTTACTGTGTGATTTGACTGCTCCTTAGTGGCCCCTACACGTACTCCCCCTACGTGTATGCAATAGTGACACGTAGAAATGGATGCAAAAACGCGCACGACGCCCTAATGCATGCATGTCCGAGCACACAACAGAACACGCACGATCACGCTCAAGTGCTCAACCTACACGTGCATGCACACACATACTCAGCCAGGGTGAGCTAGTGACCGTATAAAGACCGGAAAATGTATATATTGAGCGCAATGAGCATATTATGAAGTCCACTGACCGTATTTTTACAAATTACAGTGACAGACAGTGTATTTATCTCGTTTGAAATTAAGCCATATTAACCGGAGAGGAGGCAGTATGGACTAGAATTAATTTGTTGTGTCCCGTCAACTTGCCGAACGAGGAGAAGCTTGCAGGACGGGAGAAGCTTGCGCGCGGTGGCTTGCAGAACAAGGAGAAACTTTTGGGTAATGTTGTGGATGTGCAACAGTTAATTCGGTGTCAGATTGCCAGAAGCATACACTACTAGTTCGACTTCCCGAAGAGGCGAACAGCCAAGCGCAAAGTAGGATAGTTACTTCTTTGATGTGTCCCCTCAACTCGCCGAACGAGGAGAAGCTTGCTTACTATTACACCTCTCCCTCGCCCATGCACGCGGTGGCTTGCAGGACGAGGAGAGGGTTTTGACTACAGCACCCTCTACCTCTCCCTTTCCCTCGCCCTCGCCCTCGCAGCGGACGTGCAGCAGTTCAATCGGTGTCAGATTGCCAGAAGCATATTGTACTGTAGTATCATCATTGTTGGACCTTCCGAACAGGCGAAGAGCCAATTATGCAATATACTAGTACTAGGAACCGGATGGAGGAGCGTCTGCACTCTTATTATATTTTTAATATGTGCTAATGCAATCTTCAACACATTTGGTTCTCTTCGAGGGTTCTCGCATGTGATAATGGAAGTTGATTCCATGGAACACTCGCTACAATTCTCGCTTAATTCTGGCTCATATCCTGTTACAAATACGAGCACTCGGTAATATTTCCTCTTGTTTTGTTATTCAGCATGTAAACAGGTCAGCAAACCTTGCAGCGAATCTTTGTGTGAACCGTGCTTGTTGCACTTTGAATGTGGCCGAGAGCTGGCTTGATGAAACACCTCGCTTCCTACTTCTTTTCTTGCGGGATACCTCGCTTCCTAGTGACCAGTGTCTTGGTTGATCGTCCTAAGAATGCTTATATATGAATAAAGCTCTCTCATTTACCGGCAAAAAAGATTAAGCCATACTAACCGGAAAGGAGGGAGTATGGACTAGCACTACTTTTCGGTGTGTCCCGTCTACTCGCAGAACGAGGAGAAGCTTGCGGGACAAGGTGAAGCTCGCTTACGCCTTTTGACTAATCCAACCTAACCTCGGTGGACATGCATCAGTCCATTCGATGTCAGATTGTCGGAGACATACACTGTAGTACCCAACATGCGGAGTACCATCATTGTTCGACTTCACGAAGAGGCGAAGAGCCAAGCGCAAGGTTTAGTAGTACGAGTAGTACTACTACTAGAACCGCATGGTGGAGCGTCTGTACTCTTATTTATTTTAATCTCTGATAAAGTACACATTTATTCAGGAGAAGGGCGGAAAATGGCAGCCCAACATGTAATGATGATACTGATCAACCAACTATGCTCGAATATATTTTGGCCTCCGTGCAAGCCCGTCTGTGTGTACTCGCTCCTCGTCTCTCTCAAGGAACGGCGGGTTGGCCATTTTGCCATCAATTGAGATCGGTTTTCTCACACTCCTGTCCCACATGTCAGTGATATGCCAAGACAAGGTGCGTTAACCGACTGGTCATACGCGTACTTGGTTTTGCATCTTCATATACTCCTCCTCCCTCCGTCACAGTTTACAGGGCACGCTTCATTATGATGCATTTCTCTCAATGCATTTCCACCACCAGAGAGACTTTAGACGCGTTTGGTTTAATCTCAATTAATTAGGGCGTGGTAACCGCAATCAAGTCCACAATTTTCTCTCGATGTACTACTACAGAGTGGAGTAAGTGCATGCATGTGTGTACCCGTGGTGGAAGCACTGCATGCATGTGTGTACGCATAATTTCCTCTAGTAATAGACGCAGTGCTATAACTACCAATGCTATTTTTCAGGCCGATCACTAGTCGCCTTGGTCCCACAGATTTTTTCTTATTTCTGAAGCACGCTCTATAAAATAGTGACGGCTGGAGTAGTATGAGCATATTCAAAGAAGAGCGTATTGATGGTTGCTTCTTCCGAGCAACATACAGTGGGAAAGGTGGGGATTATGATTTGACTGCTCATTACTCACTATTAATGTGGCACAATGATCGGGCTGAGTCTCCCATGCGGTTGTGCACTACCCCCTCGGTTCTTAAATACACTCCAGAGTATTTGTCTTTCTAGAGATTTCAACGAGTGACTACTCAAATATTTGTCTTTTTAGAGATTCAAATGGACTACTACATACGGATGTATATAGACATATTTTAGAGTGTAGATTCACTCATTTTGCTCCGTATGTAGTCACTTGTTGAAATCTCTAGAAAGACAAATAGAGTATCTAGGAACGGAGGGAGTACACATACGAAGAAAAATGAGTGAATCTACACTCTAAAATATGCCCATTTGAAATTTGTAAAAAGACAAATATTGAGGAACGAAGGAGTATAATTTTGTGCATGGCACATGGACCCGGATGCTGAAGAGGCTTCTGGCAATGCTACCAAGCTTCCAGCATTTGTTTACATAATTGATGTACTATACAAATAATTTTCCAGCGACATGAAATTGTACAATGGTGTGAGCATTCGGCTTTTGTTTCGTGTGTCGTGCCATCGATGCTCTTTCGGAAACAATAAAAAACTAACTTCCTTGCTAATGCATCACAATTATTAGCAGATCAGAGCTAATATTTACATCACGACTGAAGACAAAGTTGTGAGAAGGTGTTAAATTAAAATTGATCCATCCTTTCATTGGCAGCAACGTCCACCCAGCTCTGTCTAAATCAACAAGGCATGTTGGGAAAAAAGTAGTTGTCTGGAGCATGCAACATTCCGATCATTTTGTGGAGTTCCACTAAAATAGAGTTGAGCGTTCCTGTTCCAAAGATATTAAGTGTGATTACGATAATAGAGGACTGCTGATGAAACAATAAACACACCAATAGAAGCCGGTCACCTTTGCAGTCTCTCTTAAGACTAACTAGTTGGAGAAGATTAGGCTCGGAGTTGGATGAGGAGGATAGAGCAAAACCAATCTTCCTTTGTGCAGTCGCACTGAAATGTAGAGACGTTGCCCGTGTGACATTTTAGTACAACTGCACAAAACACTCTTAAGAAAAAAGTGATTTGTGCAGTTCACCAAAAGGTCGCAATAGCCACGAGGTGAAACGGATAGCCCTGTTTGCAAAAAAGAGGTAGAAAGGAAACAATTACTGGCCAATAACAGTTGATGACACATGCGACGACAAAAAAGAAGCATATTCCTTGTCCTAAGGGAAGATAACAACACGGTTGTGTTTGTCTAAAACGGTGTGAGGACGAGATTGCAATATGGAAAGTACACCGGACGAGCTACGTTTTGGGCAAAGAACTATGGAAGATCCACATGCAGCGACGTGGGAAGACGGGCAATGGAGCAAGGCCGGAGGGGATACCTGGAGGTCGTTGGGATGTAACTAGGTGAGTGGCGGCGGGCAGAATCTGCCCATACTGCGGCAGTGAGCAGGTGGCGTAGGCCCTACCGCACTGGAGCTTTGTCAGAGAGAAAGGCGTGTACCGCAGATCGGGGCGTGCTGCCTCGGTGCCGTCGAACGGAGAAACGATGCACTTCTTCCCTTTCCCCCGGTGGACGGGATGCGGTCGGATCACTGACCAATGGTGAGAGAGAGAGAGAGAGGCCACCGCAGCCTTGTGTGAGATACTCTGAAGAGAGACAGACCAGGCAGGCAGGCTCCATTGTATATAGTGGAGCGGACTACCATTTTCTCCATAAAAATCGTTTTATATTCTATGTACGTGCCATTGAGCGCTATAACTTTATTTAAAAATAACGCGCTAACGCGTCAAGTCGAACTTTGTTTCGTGCACGCATGGTACCACGACCTCTCTAGGTAAACAACCGCTGCATGCGTTCAAATTAGCACGTGGGCTGCCATTTCATAAAGAAATGAGCTCCACCGTGTACCCGCGCGGGTGTGGCTGGGCACGAAGCATGAGTACGTGCACGGTGCACCTATTCTCTTCTTGTATACGTACACCACCTACGTGGGGTTGTGTGAGAGAGATACAAACCTAGAGAGATATAGTGTGTTGGGTTCGTGAGAGTTTTTTTGTGGGTGGGTGGGGGTGTCGGTGTCAAAACCGACGGATTTCGGGTAGGGGGTCCCGAACTGTGCGCCTAAGGCTAATGGTAACAGGAGACTGGGGACCCGATGTTTACCCAGGTTTGGGCCCTCTCGATGGAGGTAATACCTACTTCCTGCTTGATTGATCTTGATGATATGAGTATTACAAGAGTTGATCTACCACGATATCAGAGAGGCTAAACCCTAGAAGCTAGCCTATGGTATGATTATTGTTGTTTCCTACGGACTAAACCCTCCGGTTTATATAGACACCAGAGGGGGCTAGGGTTACACAGAGTCGGTTACACAGAAGGAGATCTACAATCCGGATCGCCAAGCTTGCCTTCCACGCCAAGGAGAGTCCTATCCGGACACAGGACGAAGCCTTCAATCTTGTATCTTCATAGTCCAACAGTCCGGCCAAAGTACATAGTCCGGCTATCCGGATACCCCCTTATCCAGGACTCCCTCAGTAGCCCATGAACCAGGCTTCAATGACGACGAGTCTGGCGCGTGGATTGTCTTCGGCATTGCGAGGCGGGTTCCATCTCTGAATACTCCAAGATAAATTCCGAACACAAGGACCGTGTCCAGCTTCTACAAGACAAACTTCACATACCACCGTAGAGAGAATAATAATCCACGAATCTAATCTGCTGACAGCTCCTTGAAGCGTGACATCATGCCGCGGTCCGGCTTTTATTTGAACCTTTTTAATAACCAGCTACCGCACTCATTACGAGGCAGTTCCTTTGGCATGTCTGGTCGAAGCAGAGATCGTGTCCCTCTTATCATGGGATCCTCATCAATACGGGTATGGGTAATCCAACCGTGCATGTTGGCATGACTCCGTGTTTTTAGGCAGGTCCCGAACGGTTACGCCGGGGAGGCTTGTTATTCTTCCCCCTTTATAGAGGGGTCGAGGCCTATCCCTTTACCTCCAGGCTTGCGCCTTTCCGCACTTCGAGTTCCAACACCCAAAGCTCAAGCTCAAGCAACTCGGATCTTCGACCATGTCCGGATCCGACCATCAAGGCTGGTGGATGGCTTCCTCTATTACAAAGGAGGATATCGCAAAGCTCAGGGAGGTCGGGTATTTGACTGCCAATGTTAAGCACAGGCTTCCTGTCCCTGGACAGGTTATCCCTACTCCCGAGCCGAATGAGAGTGTCGTATTCGTCTCTCACTTCCTCCGGGGCTTGGGTTTGACTCTTGACCCCTTCGTGAGAGGGCTCATGTTCTATTATGGGCTAGATTTTCACAATCTAGCTCCGGACTCCATTCTTCACATCTCGTCGTTTATCGTTGTGTGCGAAGCCTTCCTCCATGTCACCCCACACTTTGGCTTATGGCGCAAGACTTTCAATGTGAAGCCGAGGGTGATCGAGGGGCGGCACACAGAGTGCGGAGGCGCCGCAATAAGCAGGAACGCTAGTGCCCCGTGGCTGGAAGGCTCCTTCCCAGAGGTATCCAATTTATGGCAATAGAGGTGGTTCTATGTCACCGCTCCTCGAGGCTCAAGGTGGGCGACCGCCCCTGCCTTCCGCTCGGGCCCTCCGCCTCAACTGGCGTCATGGGCCAACGTGGGACTGGACTAGGGGCCTGCAAACGATGTACCAACGTTGCAGAGCCACATTCGGGAGCTCCTCGAGAGGGACATTAGTCTTGTCAAAATAATCTAGGTAATGCTAGTTCGGCGGGCCCTGCCGTGTAAACGTCGACCTCTTCGAATGTGGGAGTTCCATCCAGAAGGCCCGCGGACCATTCATCACTTCTTTGGCACGACGCCTGAAGGAATGTATAAGTTGTTCTTCGGACCACGAATAAAGTGTCCGGACACCACCGAGGATGTGGGCCTGAGCTGCAACCGCCCAGATACCCAAGTAAGTAACCCTGCGACCGAACACTTCATTTATATTTGTCATAACATTGTTCTGAAAAACTGCCCATGGCCAGGATTGGCTCAGTAAGGGGGAGAGAATCAGGTGTCCGGCCCCGCTTCCCGAAGGCTCGCCCGGTCCGACAATAGCCAGGATGCTTAAACAGGCGATAAGTCAAGTGCCATCGGGGAAAGGTGAAGGGAAGAGTGGGGAGGCCAAGAGTGAGCCTCACACACTGTGCATCCGAACCGGGAGAATTAATGTCTCCACGGAGGAGGAGAATCAGGGAGGTGAATCTGAGGTTTCCTCCCCCTGCGGGAAGAAGAGGGCCGCTTCCAAAGACTCGGAAACGGGGGCGCCTAAACAAGGGAAGAAAACTTCACCAAAGGGCCCTGCCTCAAAGGGCGCTCCTACCGCACCATGCCCGCTAACGGGCCAGCCCTCCACCGAGCTGTAAGTTTAATAAACAAGAAGCTTATTGCTTTTTCCTCTGAGAGTAATAACCAGGACCTATTTTTGCAGTCGAGCTAGCAGTTCGTGTCAACAGGGTTCGTCCTCGGGGGATCTTCTTCCGAAGATGATGAAGAGTGAAACCCCACCTACCTCTCTGCCCCAGGGGGCAGGCAATCCTGAGGTGTCGTCACGGAGGAGTCCAGATCCACTTAAGCCAGAAGTTAATACTTCGGCCGCCCCGAGCCCAGCGCGTTCGGCTCCTTTGGAGGATAATGAAAAGGGTCCGGGAGAATCCAGCGTCCGACCGAACATGCTGACGGGCCTCCTAGAGTCGGCCGCTCTCTCGGAGGATCACCGTATGCTAATGGGTATGATTGTAGAGAAAATTTCCTCCGCCACAAGCGGGTTAAATGAAGCTTTTAGGAGCTTGCTCAAGGGCTTTGAGGTAAGCAATGAAATACGCAATTTTTTTGTGTGGTCACACCACATGCGATAGATGTGCTCTATATAGATAGTAGCCCCTGAGACTGTGGTTGCCAGCCCACAGCGGCAAATGGAGGATCACACTCCCAGGTAATCATCGCACTTGTATCGATGTGCAGGTTGCTAAGGGTCCGGCGATAGACCAGACCACTGAATGCGCCGAATTGAGGCGACAAATTGACGTGGTGGATGCCGACATCACGCTTATAAACAAGCGATTCAAGGAGTCGCAGAGTATGCGCTCTTACATCCATATTTGCTTTAGGAAATTGTAAGAAGGTTGTAATATTAATATGATGTGATGTGGCTACAGGCGGAGCTACTGCCGTTGAGGCCCTGAGGGCGGAACTTGCCCTAGCCAAGGAACAAGCCCGGGTCAGCAATGCGGCTGCCCTAAAGGCAGCCGAAGACTTGAAAGCCGAACAGGCTGCTCATATCCGAAGTAAAGAAAAGATAGCCGAGATGGCTATGGAGCTGAGGGACGCTGCTGGCCGGTATGAGCTTCTCGAGAAGGAGAATCAGGCAAAGGCGGCTGACCTGAAGAAGGCGCTGGATTCAGCTAAGGAGATGTGCGCTGATATTAGAGACGCGCGGGAGGAACTTCGACAAGCCAGAGAAATCACGGCTGGAAATCCTTATTTGTTGCGGATGAAGTTTTTAGATCCAAAGTATGCTCCGTTGGATAAGCTATGGAGCGCTGCAGATGAGTACGTATGCAGACTTGGCGAAGAGTGCGGGTGATGCGACCAAGTTGTTCAAGGACCATAAAGATAACGAAATGGAAAGGCTGTTCTGGTCGCAATTTAATGCCCCAGTGCGCTCATTACATTGAGTGAGAAGATGGCCGCTATAGCCGAGCTCCATAGGCTGTCCAGCCATGCAATGATGTCTGTAATAGACCATCTGTGGCCGAGAGGATCGAAGCCGGATAGTTACTTTGGTTTGGTGCAACAATTATTTGGCGCCAGAGCGCGAATAGATGTCGAGAATAGGTCGGTGTGCATAGAGGGTGCGCGGATGGCTCTTGCCCATGTGAAGACATATCGGGCGGATATGGAGGCCACCAGCATTGCAACCCGGGGTCCGGCAGGAATCCAAGACCCAGCCGAGCACTATTTTGAGCAGGTTATAGAAGGTGCCCGTAGAATAGAGGCTCAATGCTCGAAGAATGTCATGTTCGAGTGATGAGTCTATTAATTGTAAAAAATTATGTGTTTAATTATAGAGGCTGTTTTTTGTACTTTTGCCTGAAAGTATTATAATGTCTCATGTGTGCCTGTTTATGTATGCATATAACATGAAAGTTAGCAGTCGTTGGCTTTAGCCCCCACGCATATAATGCGGGGGTGTTCGAAAAAAGAGGCGTAAACACAATTGATCCAACGTCTTGGTCCATTAAGGAGGTGATCGCACGTCGAACCAGGCAACCGGACTATATAGCTATAACACTTTCACTTAGCCATGGGAGTTGGAAAGGTGGGGCTACTATGTAGCCCCTCGTACTTCCGCGTGCTTCCAGATACGGTGCGCGTATTTTACCGGAAAACCGGTCCTTCGTTGATGCGGAGGAATCCTATAGATTACGATGAGTCCTCGAGTGGTTGAACAGTCTCTCGCTGTATCATGACAGTCAGTTTTCGGCTTTCTCTACTGAGGTGCTCATCCAGAATAACCAGGGCACAATCGCAGTAGTTCTCCTTTGGCCGCCTTAGCCGATAGAACAGAACGTAAGGCAGCAAACCCAGGAGCCGGGCTAACCCAACATTTGACCAAAGACATGATTCGGAGTTGATGCATATAAGGTCAAACTCGCGACGCCGAACACTCCCAAAGGTATTCGGACTTTATAACATATACTGGGCTAAAACGCGCCCATAACCCTTGATACGTCTCCAACGTATCTATAATTTATGAAGCATTCATGCTATTTTACTATCTGTTTTGAATGATTATGGGCTTTATTATACACTTTTATATTACTTTTGGGACTAACCTATTAACTAGAGGCCTAGCCCATATTGCTTGTTTCAGTATTTCGAAGAAAAGGAATATCAAACGGAGTCCAAACGGAACGAAACCTTCGGCAGCGTGATTTTTGGGAAGATTATGATCCAGGAGACTTGGAGTTCACGTCAGAAGATCCTCGAGGAGGCCACGAGATAGGAGGGTGCACCCCCCTACTGGGCACGCCCCTGTCTCGTGGGCCCCTCGAGCACCTCCCGACCGACTTCTTTTGCCTATATAAGCCTACGCACCCTAAAAACATCGAATATCAAGATAGATCAGGAGTTCCGCCACCGCAAGCCTCTGTAGCCACCAAAAACCTCTCGGGAGCCCTTCCCGGCACCCTGTCGGAGGGGGGATCCTTCACCGGTGGCCATCTTCATCATCCCGGCGCTATCCATGACGAGGAGGGAGTAGTTCACCCTCGGGGCTGAGGGTATGTACCAGTAGCTATGTGTTTGATCTCTCTATCTCGTGTTCTCTCTCGTGTTCCCTCTATGGCACGATCTTGATGTACCCCGAGCTTTGCTATTGTAGTTGGATCTTATGATGTTTCTCCCCCTCTACTCTCTTGTGATGAATTGAGTTTTCCTCTTGAAGTTATCTTATCGGATTGAATCTTTAGTGATTTGAGAACACTTGATGTATGTCTTGCCGTGATTATCAATGGTGACAATGGGATATCATGTGCCACTTGATGTATGTTTTGGTGACCAACTTGCGGGTTCCGCCCATGAACCTATGCATAGGGGTTGGCACACGTTTTCGTCTTGACTCTCCGGTAGAAACTTTGGGGTTGATTTGTGTCTTAAGGTGTTATTCTATTACGAACACTTGAATAGATTGATCCGAAAGAATAACTTTGAGGTGGTTTCGTACCCTACCATAATCTCTTCATTTGTTCTCCGCTATTAGTGTCTTTGGAGTGACTCTTTGTTGCATGTTGAGGGATTGCTATATGATCTATCTATGTTATTATTGTTGAGAGAACTTGCACTAGTGAAAGTACGAACCCTATGCCTTGTTTCCTACCATTGCAATACCATTTATGCTCACTTTTGCCATTAGTTACCTTGCTGTTTTTATAATTTCAGATTACAAATACCTTTATCTACCATCCATATTGCACTTGTATCACCATCTCTTAGCCGAACTAGTGCACCTATACAATTTACCATTGTATTGGGTGTGTTGGGGACACAAGAGACTCTTTGTTATTTGGTTGCAGGGTTGTTTGACAGAGACCATCTTCATCCTACGCCTCCTACGGATTGATAAACCTTAGGTCATCCACTTGAGGGAAATTTGCTACTGTCCTACAAACCTGTGCACTTGCAGGCCCAACAACATCTATAAGAAAAACGTTGTGTACTAGACATCAAGCTCTTTTCTAGCGCCGTTGCTGGGGAGGTGAGTGCTTGAAGGTATATCTTTAGATCTTGCAATCGAATCTTTTTGTTTGTTGTTTTATCACTAGTTTAGTTTATAAAAGAAAACTACAAAAAAATGGAGTTAAGTTTGTCTCGTACGCTTCGTCTTTTTAATATCTTTCGTGAGTTTGATGGAAAGGAAAATTGTGCTCAAGTGCTAGAAGAAGAATTACATAGAATGCTTGGTACTAAATCTTTCAATGATGAGAATGATTGCAATGTTATTAGTATGAACTCCTTGAATATCCATAGTACTAATGATGATTGCTCTAGTCATGATGAAAGTATCTCTTATAAGCATGTCAACTTTTGTGGAGTGCATGTTTGCATGAACACACCAAATAGAGAAGATATATATTGCAAGAGGCATAAGCATTTAGAAACTAAATGGTTGCAAGAAAGGCTAAATGTGAGTGCTGAAAATTTAAATTTCGTTTGTCGTACTTGTGAACTATGCAATGAACGTGGTCATCTACATCTCCTATGCAAATTATTCCATGATCGAATCGTGTCCAAAAATTGTGATGATTTGATTTCCCTTGCACATTACAATGAACTTAGTTTATTTTTGGGTTACGAAGAATTTAAACGTTTAATGAAGGACCTTCCAGAATTTGCCCATGGGAAATTCCTTGATATTAATCTAGAGAAGATTTATATGTATTGTACGGTGAATTGCATTGAAAATCCTTATATTGCCAATTACCTAAAGAAAAGAAAGCAGATAGAAGATGAAGAGAATACTAATGAAAGGGAAGATACTTCCCAACCTCCTCCTATTATTTCTTATGATGATTCAGGTAAAGAGGAGGAGCTTTCTATTCAACCAATCCCATCAATAAAGAAGGTTGAACCCACACATAATGTGAAGAAGAAAAGGAAGATAAGGGGCAGCAAAGGTAAAAAGGTATCCCTCCCAAATTATGTTGCTCCTACTACTCATTGTGATGATGATAATTGCTATACTATTGGTGCTATCCATACTATTGATGATGATTATGCTTATGATATGAAAAGGCCCAAGCTTGGGGAAGCTATGTTTGATGAGGATGAAATATTTGAGAATATATTTGCTGGAATTAATGTTTGTCCCAAGCTTGGGGATTCTATGTTTAATGAATACGATATTTTTAGCATCCCAAGTTTTGATATGCAAAGTTGTTATGATGATAGCATGCCTCTTTATGATGATTATATTGATGAAAGTGGGTTTGGAAGAGTGTCAAATTTAGGTAGTAGTGATCCCACTATTTTGGAGAATGTTGAATCTTATTGTGATGAATATGAAAGTGGATTTGGAAGAGTGTCAACTTTATTTAGTGATTCCACTATCTTGGGAGAGGTTTCAATCGATTATGATGAGAACGAAGTTGCTACTTATGATGATTATTGTGATGAAACTTATGCTATAAAAAGTAGTGATGATTATATTTATAAAACTTGTCATGATTACTGTTTTTCTGAACATTACTCTTTTAATGTGTAAACAATTTTTAGTGTTCAAGTCTCTTATGATACTCCCACCATTCTGAATGAGAAGAATTTTGCTTATGTGGAGAGTAATAAATTTTCTATGCTTGTAGATCATGAAAAGAATGCTTTAGGTGCTGGTTATATTGTTGAATTCATTCATGATGCTACTGAAAATTATTATTAGAGAGGAACATATGCTTGTAGGAATTGCAATAATATCAAGTTTCCTCTCTATGTGTTGAAATTCTTGAAGTTATGCTTGTTTTACCTTCCCATGCTAGTTGATTATTGTTCCCATGAGTTGTTTGCTCACAAAATCCCTATGCATAGGAAGTGGGTTAGACTTAAATGTGCTAGTCATATTCTTCATGATGCTCTCTTTATGTTTCAATTCTTATCTTTTATGTGAGCATCATTGTCATCATCATGCCTAGCTAGAAAGGCATTAAAGAAAAGCGCTTGTTGGGAGACAACCCAATATTTATACTTACTGTTTTTGTGTGTTCACATGATTATGCTACTGTAGTAATCATATATTTTTTTGCTTTTGTTTCAATAAAGGGCCAAGTAGAGCCTTTGGGAAGACTTGGGTGAAGTCTTTATGATCTTGCTGTAAAAACAGAAACTTTTGCGCTCACGAGATTAGCTGCCATTTTTTACTGGAGAGTGATTTTAGGTTGATTCATTTTGCAGATGATTAATAGACAAATTCCTCAGGTCCAACAATTTATTTCATAATTTTTGGGGTTCCAGAAGTATACATTTGATACAGATTACTACAGACTGTTCTGTTTTTGACAGATTCTGTTTTCTATGTATTGTTTGCTTATTTTGATGAATCTATGGCTAGTATGTAAGGGTATGAACCATAGAGAAGTTCGAATACAGTAGATATTACACCAATATGAATTTAGAATGAGTTCATTATAGTACCTTAGTGGTGATTTATTTTCTTGTACTAACGGAGCTTACGAGTTTTGTTTTGAGTTTTGTGTGGTTGAAGTTTTCAAGTTTTGGGTAAAAGATTCGATGGACTATGGAATAAGGAGTGGAAAGAGCCTAAGATTGGGGATGCACAAGGCACCCCAAGGTAATATTCAAGGACAACCAAGCAACTAAGCTTGGGGATGCCCCGGAAGGCATCCCCTCTTTCGTCTTCGTTCATCGGTAACTTTACTTGGAGCTATATTTTTATTCACCACATGATATGTGTCTTGCTTGGAGCATCATTTTATTTTGTTAGTATTTGCTTGCTGTTATGTAGAATAATGTTTTGCATCTTTATTTTCAATAAAAATGTCAAGGATAGTTGAGGGAGTCTTGGATTAGGGGGTGTCCGGATAGCCAGACTATAACCTTTGGCCGGACTCCAGGACTATGAAGATACAAGATTGAAGACTTCGTCCCGTGTCCGGATGGGACTTTTCTTGGCGTGGAAGGCAAGCTTGGCGATACGGATATGTAGATCTCCTCCCATTGTAACTGACTCTATGTAACCCTAGCCCTCTCAGGTGTCTATATAAACCGGAGGGTTTTAGTCCGTAGGACGAACAACAATCATACCATAGGCTAGCTTCTAGGGTTTAGCCTCTCTGATCTCGTGGTAGATCTACACTTGTACTACCCATATCATCAATATTAATCAAGAAGGAGTAGGGTTTTACCTCCATCGAGAGGGCCCGAACCTGGGTAAAAACATCGTGTCCCTTGTCTCCTGTTACCATCCGCCTAGACGCATAGTTCGGGACCCCCTACCCGAGATCCGCCGGTTTTGACACCGACATTGGTGCTTTCATTGAGAGTTCCGCTGTGCCGTCGCCATCAGGAAGGATGCCTCATCCCATCTTTAAAGACGGCACTGTTGCTAAAGGAGCTTTGGCTATCGGCCAAACTCTCCAGCTAGGTGGTTTTCTTATGACCGCCTGTTCGGCCGTCGCGTCGACGATGACTTCTTGGGTCATCGAAAGCAATCTCCATGTCAACTCGGAACTCGCCGAGCAGCTAGATCCGATGGAGCTCTCTTCCTTAAACGAGCTCTTGGATCACATTGCCGCCCTGGGAGTCGCTACAGACTACGATCAGATTGGGCTTAAACCCAATCCGAGAGATATTAACTCTCCCCAGGTCACCCACCACATTGCAGTGGTGGAGGAACAATGCGGCAAGCCTTCATCTATCTTAAGGACTAGTTATGTCCGGATTCCCGATCCCTCCAAGCGGATACCCGCGGAGAGGAGGACGTCACTCAAGCCCTAAACCTAAAGTCAGGCAGCGGGCTAGATTCATTGCACGACATCCAAGAACCCAAGCTTCTGAGTTCGGAAACTCCTTGGCCCCTGAGTCTCAGATTCAGCGAGGTTCTGGATTTAATTCCACCCGCCCACCCAAATATAAGGGATCTATCCCAAATTCGGCAAGAACCCGCTGAAACAGTACACCATTACTGGGCCAGATTCCTCCTGGTTATGAGCAGGATAGAGGACTGTCGCGAGGAGGATGCAATTTCATTCTTCTCCAATAATTGCACGGACAACGGAATCCTGAACGCCATAAGTTGCCGTGAAATTACACGCTTCGCCGACTTGACATCCATAGTACGAATGTACTGTGCGATGGAAAGCACCTGGAAAACCGAAATAAAATTTTGGGACAATCCGGCCCTGAATACAACCCCAGTCCGAAATAAAAAGGTGCATTATCGCCAGGCACCTGGGTTAAACACCAAAAAGCAAAAACCCTCTATAGGGCATGGAACTCTACTGGAGGGATGGCTCAATGGACCCTGTAAAATTCATAGTACAGAGGGCGCCACACCAACTCATAGCCTTAGAGCATGTTGGATACTCCGGCAGGTGGCCAGAAGTGGCGAGGAGCTTCTAACTCCAGAATTCACAGAGCACCAGCCCAGGGATACCAGTACGGTATTAACAGTCTTCAAGACTTTCGCATCAAATAATATGCGGAAACGAACACTCCGCAGCCTTGCCAAAGTCTACCAAGTAGCAACAATAAACCCATGGAGTGACACGGCTATTACCTTTAATGCGAGTGATCAACCTAAATTCCGAACAGCCCGAGCACCAGCCGCATTGGTCCTCGGTCCAATAGTGGACGGCTTTCACCTTACCAAGGTACTCATGGACGGTGGCAGCGGATTGAACCTCATTTATGAGGAAACCCTTCGAAAAATGGAAATAGACTAGAGCCGCATTGAGCGAAGCAACACAACCTTTAGAGGAATAATCCCCAGTCGGGAAGCGTGCTGTACAGGAAAAATCACACTGGATGTGGTGTTCGGCACACCGGATAATTACAGGTCCGAGGAGGTCACGTTTCAAGTGGCCCCGTTCAGCAGCGGATACCACGCTCTATTAGGGCGAGAGGCATTCACAATTTTTCAAGATATGCCCCATTACGGGTACATGAAGCACAAAATGCCCAGGCCCAACGGAATCATCACTCTTGCTAGTGACCCGGACATAGCACTCCGCGCCAAAAATAAGACAGCCGCATTGGCCCTTGAGGCACTATCTGAAGCCCTAGCGGCCGAGGAACTGACTGCGCTGCGCTCCACGGTGAACAGGGATGACGTGATACTCGATAAAAGATCCAAGTCCACCTCCTTTAAACTGGCGGACGAAATAGTCAGATTCCAAGTCCATCCAATGGACCCTACAAAAACGGCCTCCATCAGGGCGCAATTAAACCCTGATGTAGATGCCGCACTACGAGAATTCCTACGCGAAAATTGGGACATTTTTTCCTGGCACCCTTCAGACATGCCAGGAATCCCACGCAGGCTGGTCGAGCACAGCCTAAACATCCTAAAAGGATTCAAGCCTGTCAAGCAGGCTCTTCGGTGTTTCTCCGAACCCAAGAGACAAGCCATGCGAGAGGAGCTAACCAAACTACTGGAGGCCGGATTCATCAGAGACATAAAACATCCAGACTGGCTAGCAAACCTGGTGATGGTATGAAAGAAGGACAAATCCTAGCGCCTATGCGTCGATTTCAAGGACCTCAACAAGGCTTGCCCAAAGGATCCCTTCCCCCTCCCCCGCATCGATCAAATTATTGACGCTACTGCAGGACACGATTCATTGTGTTTCCTCGACGCATACTCCGGCTACCATCAAATTAAGATGACAGAGCCAGACCAAGCCGCAACAGCATTCATCACCCCATACGGCCCATTCTGCTTCAACACAATGCCCTTCGGGCTGAAAAACGCCGGTGCAACATATCAGCGCATGATTCAGACATGTCTGGCAAACCAGATCGGCAAAATAGCAGAAGCATACGTAGATGACATGGTCGTCAAAACCAAGCATGTCGAAACTCTAGTAGACGACTTGAGGCTCACATTCGATAACCTCCGAACATATGACATCAAGCTTAACCCGGAAAAATGTGTTTTCGGCATACCAGCCGGAAAGCTCTTGGGCTTCATTGTATCCGGTAGAGGAATTGAAGCAAACCCAGCCAAGATCCGAGATCTGTCACAACTGGATATTCCAAAGAACCTCAAACAAATACAAAAATTGACTGGATGCGTGGCGGCTCTAAGCCGCTTTATCTCTCGCTTGGGAGAAAAGGCATTACCCCTTTATCGCCTCCTTCGGCGCACCGAACACTTCGAGTGGACGGATGCCGCCACAGCCGGACTTGAAGAAATAAAATCCATATTGGCAACAAACCCGGTCCTGGCCGCGCCTAACATCGGCGAACCAATGCTATTATACATTGCGGCAACTTATCAAGTTGTAAGCACAGTGCTCGTCGTCGAACAAGAAACGGATGGACACAAATTCCCCCTTCAAAAACCAATTTACTACGTGTCCACTGTCCTCACTCCATGCAAGTCACGGTACCCGCATTATCAAAAGATAGCATACGCGGTGTTTATGGCATCCCGGAAGCTGCGACACTACTTTCAAGAGTCTTTGATAACAGTAGCCTCCGAAGTACCTCTTAACGATATTATAAACAACCGCGACTCAACGGGCCCGATTGCCAAATGGGCCATTGAGCTCCTCCCGTTCGACATAACCTACAAGCCACGGCGAGCTATCAAGTCGCAAGTTTTGGTCGACTTCGTCGCCGAATGGACTGAAGTCGAACTCCCTAAAGAGTACGACACATATTCCAACTGGATCATGCACTTCGACGGCTCCAAAATGTTAGCTGGTCTGGGGGCTGGCGTCGTCCTGACGTCCCCAACAGGAGATACAGTTCAATACGTACTCCAGATAATGTATACGGACTCCAACAACGCAGCCGAATACGAGGCCCTTCTACATGGTCTCCGGATGGAAGTCTCCATGGGCATCCAACGCCTAGAGGTGCTCGGGGATTCGAACCTCGCGATATCCCAAATAAATGGAGACTTTGATGCCAAGGATCCGAAAATGGCAGCTTATCGCAATGCCGTCCTAAAAATGTCAGCTCGGTTCGAGGGGCTCGAATTTCATCATATAGCCCGGGAAAACAATCAGGCAGCAGACGTCTTGGCACGCATCGGCGCAAAGCGCAATGCAGTCCCCCCCCCCCAACATTTTCTTGGAGAGGCTATTCAAGCCATCCGTATTATGGCAAGGGGAATCCGGAAATAACAGCCCGGACCCAACCGCACCGCCTGACACTGAACATTCTGACACAACAGGAGGCTCTGCCAACGAAGTAACATCCTCAGCCCGCATAATAATGGCAGTCATTTCCCCTTGGAAAGAACCATTCCTAGCCTACCTAACTAGGCAGGAACTTCTCGAGGACCAAAACGAGGCACGCTGCATAGTGCGGCGATCTAAAGCCTATAAAGACCATGAAGGAGAGCTTTATAAGAGAAGCACCACCGGAGTCCTTCAAAGGTGTATCTCCGAAGAGGAAGGGTGGAATCTTCTGGCTGAAATTCATGCCGGACTCGGCGGGCACCACGCCGCAGCCCGGGCCCTTGTAAGCAAGGCCTTCCGTACAGGATTTTATTGGCCGACGGCCCGGGCAGATGCTCAGGACTTAGTCCAACGATGCGTCGGTTGCCAACTCTTTTCTAACCAAAGCCATATGCCACCCACCGCCCTCCAAACTATAGCCATCACCTGGCCCTTCGCGGTCTGGGGCTTGACATGGTTGGACCCCTTAAAGGAGGAACCCACAAGCAAAAATACCTACTGGTCATGATGGACAAATTCACTAAATGGATAGAGGCCAAGCCTGTTAAGACGGCCGAATCTGGACCGGTGATAGACTTCATATCAGGGGTCGTACACCATTACAGCGTCCCCCACAGCATCATCACTGATAATGGCACGAACTTTACAGCCGACAAGGTCAAACTCTGGTGCAAAAACATGGGCATCAAGCTCGACTATGCTTCAGTCTATCACCCACAAACTAACGGTCAAGTCGAGAAAGCAAATGGTCTAATCATGAGCGGCATCAAACCCAGGTTAGTGTGGTCCCTCAAGGAATCTAACACGCAGTGGGTAGAGGAGCTCAACTCCGTACTCTGGGGGCTGCGGACCACGCCGAATCGCACCACCGGATTCATACCATTTTTTATGGTATATGGCGCAGAGGCAGTTCTGCCCTGCGACATAATTCATGACTCACCTCGCGTGTGCATGTACGAAGAAAGAGAAGCCGAACTCGATCGGCAGGACAGTTTGGACGCCTTGGAGGAGGAGCATGACATGGCAAAAGCCCGTTACGCATTCTATCAACAACATCTCGAAGATATCAAAGCAGAGAAGTACGGGCTAAAACTTACAATGTTGGCGAGTTAGTTATACGCCTGCCGGACAAGAAAAAGGACAAACTCAAGCCCAAATGTGAAGGTCCCTTCATCATTGACCAAGTCCTGACTGGTGGAGCGTACCGTCTGTGAGACGCATCGGATAACCGACTCGAGCCGAACCCATGGAATGCAGCCCGTCTCCGAAGATTCTACGCTTAGTGCCGGACTCTGTGTTCGTCTTCTTCCTCTGTCTATTTTTTACACATTAGCTGTCTTATATTTCTCTCCTTCTCCCTCCTTTTCTCTTACAGCCTTTAAGGGCTTGTTCGCGCCTTGTTCGTAAACAATTGACGCGCTATCCGCGCTCATTGTACCTGGGGGCTTCTTTAACATAAGCTTGTTTATACGGGCCTCATGCCCAACACATGTGTCACACTTCCACATGTACCTTTTATTGACCATTATATGCATCGATATGACTTAAGTTTTGGCCAAGCTGGGTTGCCTGGCTCCTGTGCTTAGCCCTACTTCCCGATTGTTTGGCTAGGCGGTAAAGGGAGCACCTCTGCGATTGTTACTGCCGGGTCAGCCGGATGTGTACCTCAGACTGGGTGAAGCCGAAAGCTAGCGTTCTTAAGGGAATATTCGGTCGGTGAACTAAATATGATTTCCCACTTGTTTATTTATCCGCCCCCAGATGCTTTTCTGCTTTTTTCGCTGTCCGGACATGCACTTTAGGGCATGCCTCGCAGGGAAAGGAACCCCTAACAGAACTATTCTCCCTGGAAGATGTTTCTTACTAACCATGTAATATAACATAACTAGTTGGGCACTTGTCTGTTCAAGCACTAATGACCCCTACGCCTGGTCTCCATGCATGCCCCGGTTCTTACATAACCGAGAGGGTATTCGGACACACTCCGGACTATCGGGTCCCGAGGTTGAAGCGAAAAGGTCCGCCATGACAAAAGATCTACAATCCGGCTAGAAGGCATTTTACATGTCATCTTAAATTACATAGTCAATTTGACTGGGTATATTCCTCTTCAATACCATCCAACAGGCTGTCTAGTTTACAGTCCTGTTGGGAATATTTGGCGGCCAACTCTACCTGGCCGTACACTAAACTCACAGGGATCTCCTTCCCATCGGGCCCCATAGGTCCGACCTTGGCCATGTGGTTTGGGTCAGCCTTCGTGTACCTCGTCTTCACCATGGCTCAGGCCTCCCTGGCGCCTCGATGGTAGGCTGATATCTTCCATAATCGGAAGCGCCACCGCGCTCCCTTCAGCTTCTCTGCAAGCTCTCCAAGGCCTTCGGGCATGGAGACGGATGGCCACAAGGCCTGGGCGACGCCTTGCATTACCTGCCAAACTCGTTTGTGCAGTTGTGAGAGCTCGGGAAGAAGGTCACCCGTAGAACCGGGCATTTCCTCTGCAGGCCGACCTGTTAGCATACCTACAAACATAACTCTGCTAATCGACTTCCTCGCCGAACTCTTTTTCGAAGTTCGTTCAAGCACTTACAAAAAATGCCACGTCGAAGCCGCCGATTCTCCTTCACGGAGTCCGACAGCTGAGCACGAACATCCTTTAGTTCCTCGCCCAACTGGGTGTTTGCATCTTAGAGATTATTCTTCTCTTGCCTCACCCTCGTAAGCACGCTCTTGCCGGCCTTTAACTGGCGCAAGAGTTGTTGCTTGTCCGGATCCACTCTGGCGCCATCTGCAATGTTATTGTCAGACTTGCACACATGCCGCACTTCACAAACATACTTATCTTTCGAAGCATATATTACCAGGGGGTCTCCTTGGCCTCCCCTGCCGCGGCTAGTGCGGCCTCAAGTTGGGTTTTGCACTCTTCCAGCTCCTGGGACAGTTGGGTATTCTTTTCTGTAATATCCTGCATAACAAATGATCCTTAAATCAGTTATTCTAACTGTTTCAAGTCTCGAGGGCTACTGACATATACAACCATCAAATTTTCTCACCCGCGTGTCTTTTACATACTGCTCTGTGGCTCTGGCAAGACCATTTTGAGCGGCACGGAGGTACGCATCTCCCGTATTTAAGGCATCCAATGCCTCTTGGGAGAAACAAGCGTCACAAAGAACTGTCCGGCGACGCCTGTGGTTCATGGCACTCTCCACCTCGGAATTGGTGGCAGACAGCCCGTCCGCATCCTCTGTTGGAGGAGCATTCGGTGCACGCCTCGTGTTCGCCTCCGCTTCCGGACCCGGCCTTGGAGCCTGGCTGGTGGAGGTGCGATTGGCAACCTCTTCGGATATAGTCCAGCGAGCCCTCTTTTTCCTGAAGAGAGCATGAGCGTTAGTATGCCTTGAGGGAATAAAACCTAGGAATAAAATGGCACGCCATACCGTTGCACCGGCGTCTCACTCCGGACCGCACTTCTTTTTAGCCTGCCGGGCCTTGATGCCCCTTGTTGGCTAGCCACCGCAGGTTCGGCCCTCCGCCTCAAGGACTTCCCCTGCAAAAACGCCATTGGTATACGGTGATCAAAAATAAGCACGGATGGATCATCTTAAAAGTACTGGGACTTCGGTCTCGGTTACTTGTGAGGCTGGAAGTAGTCCGGGATAATTGGCCGTAATGGCCTCTAAGGTGTTGTCCTTGCTCAATTGATGAAACACCCCATCGATCAGCTCCACAGATAAGTCCGGGTCCTCTTGGGAGTCCGGGTCGAAGGACCGTTCCGGGTCCTCGGGTTGTGGAGGAGGGCTGTTTATCTCCTTTACAGCCTGGCGTAGCTCCTGCGTTGAAATTGCTAGACTCAATACTTAACTATGGGAATATGAAACGGATGGGCGAGTGAAAGTGTCCTCTTACCCAGCTTGGAGGATTGTACATAGAAAATCTGTCCTGTGGGTTGACGCGGAGGAATTCCTCCTCTTCTCCCTTGTACAAAGTGGACAAGATCTTTATTAGAGCGGCAACCGATTCCGGCCCCTTACGGCCGCACCAGGTGGCGTCGTCCTCCCTGTTGAAATCCCACATGGGGTGGCCTATATACTGAAGCGGCTGCACCCCCCGCATAATGCATGTGGCCATGACCCCGATCATGGTCAGTCCGAAATGAGCTAACAACCTTATCCGGCTCATCAGGTAAAGGACGTCCTTGTCATTTTCCTTCTGAGGGCTCCGTGGATGCCAGCTTAGGTGCTTCTTCAAAGGAGCATTGTCGAACTCAGGGAGGCCGATCCGAACAGGGTCCGGTAGGGGGACATCTTCTATATAAAACCATTCCGAGGGCCAGTCTTTGGACGCCTTCTTTGGGGTTCCGGATAGATATCCGGTCCCGGCGATGCGCCATAGTTCGGCTCCGCCCACTCGATATATCGACCCCTCCTGAGAACGGGGCACAAGGCAGAATAGCTTCTTCCACAGCGCGAAATGGGCCTCGATGCCCAAAAACAGCTCGCAAAGGGCTACGAAGCCCGCAATATGCAATATGGAGGCAGGTGTAAGGTTGTGCAACTGGAGGCCGTAGAACTCCAGGAGCCCCGGAGAAACGGATGAATTGGAAATCCGAGCCCTCTTATCAAATAAGGGACAAGGCATACCCGCTCTCCTTTGGAGGGATTGGGGATGCTCTCCGCTTGCTCTCCGCCATTATAGGTGGCAAGCCCGGCTCGAACCGGGACCATGTAGGCTGGGGGGAGAAACCCCTTGGCTTGGAGCGCCACTAGCTCGCTGTGCGGGACGGAACATCTCTCCCAATCTCCCGGATGAGGGCTGGGGGGCGAGAGGAGGAGTTGCGTCAACTGGCCATGATGGAATGGATCTCTGTCGAATGCGCTCCGATGAATGCTCGCGGAGGGAAGATGGTGTGATTCGGATCTAAATCCCCGTCTCCTTTATAGGTGGCTCATTTGCGCAGCTAGGAGGGTAAATGAAAAAACACCCTGGCTTTTCGCATTTGTTTGACACATGGAAGATGGCCATTATTGGGCGCAGAAGCCAAGGAGCGCAACATTCACCAGAAGTCGGACACTATTCAACAGGTATATGGAATTTGGAGAAGAACCAGCCTTGCAATGCCGAAGACAAATCTGCGCGCCGGACTCATCGTCATTGAAGCCTAGTTCGGAGGCTACTGAGGGAGTCCTGGATTATGGGGTGTCTGGATAGCCGGACTATAACCTTTGGCCGGACTCCTGGACTATGAAGATACAAGATTGAAGACTTCGTCCCATGTCCGAATGGGACTTTCCTTGGCGTGGAAGGCAAGCTTGGCGATACGGATATGTAGATCTCCTCCCATTGTAACTGACTCTGTGTAACCCTAGCCCTCTCCGGTGTCTATATAAACCGGAGGGTTTTAGTCCGTAGGAAGAATAACAATCATACCATAGGCTAGCTTCTAGGGTTTAGCCTCTCTGATCTCGTGGTAGATCTACTCTTGTACTACCCATATCATCAATATTAATCAAGCAGGAGTAGGGTTTTACCTCCATCGAGAGGGCCCAAACCTGGGTAAAAACATTGTGTCCCTTGTCTCCTGTTACCATCAACCTAGACGCACAGTTCGGGACCCCCTACCCGAGATCCGCCGGTTTTGACACGGACAATAGCCTTTACCATGCTTATTTTGCTAGTATACATGTTGCTGTTTGAAAACAGAAAGTTTACCGCTGTTGCAAAAATTCCCTAGAAAAGTCAAAGAGCGATATAATGTTGAATCTTTTTGCATAATGAGCTGTGATAAATCTTTTACAGCGTAATATTTTTCTTATAATTTTTGGAGTTAGGGAAGTATGATGAATCTTGCATTCTTTACAGACTATACTGTTTTGGCAGATTGCTGTTATGTTTGCATTGTTTGCATATGCTTGCTTGTTTAATGATTCTATTTAAGGATAGGAGTATTAAATATGCAGAGGCATTTAGTATTCAATGTTGAATAATAATGTTAGTAATTTGTTACAGTAGAAAATGATAAGGTTTTGCAATGTTTTATACTAACTTATCTCACGAGTTCTTGTTGAGTTTGGTGTGGATGAAGCTTTTGATAAAAAGAGAAACCATGATATGAAAGGAATTAAGGAGACACAAAAGTTCAAGCTTGAGGATGCCCAAGGCACCCCAAGATAATATTTCAAGAAGTCTCAAGCATCTAAGCTTGGGGATGCCCCGGTAGGCATCCCACCTTTCTTCTTCAACAATCATCGGTTAGTATCGGTTGAGCCTAAGTTTTTGCTTCTTCACATGAGTTGTGCTATCCTTGCAATGTCATTTTATTTTGTTTTTCTTGCTGCTTTAATACAATACCAAGATCTGAAATTCTTTTTTGAGAGAGAGTCTTCACATAGTTGCATAATTATTTAGCTACTCATTGATCTTCACTTATATCTTGTTGGAGTAGTTTGTCATTTACTCGTGTGCTTCACTTATATCCTATGAGTAAATGGTTGAATGAGTTGATGTCATAAATCTGAAATTATATATGTTTCATTTGCTTATCCCATGGGGAGTAATGACTTCACATATAAGAAGTAGAGGTTGTAAATTTATTGACGGTTAGCAAGCATTGTATTAGTCATTTGAACAATTCATGAAAGAATATTGAAGGAAGAGAGATTTCACATATAAATATATTATCATAGACATCTTTTATAATTGTGAGCACTCATTAAGTATGACATGCTAAAGAGTTGATGTTGGATGACATGCTAAAGAGTTGATGTTGGACAAGGAAGACAACGTAATGGGTTATGTTTTCTCGCATCCCAGTTAAAGTATATTGTCATGGATCATTCAAACATATTGAGCTTGCCTTTCCCCCTCATGCTAGCCAAAAATTCCTAGCACCAAGTAGAGATACTACTTGTGCTTCCAAATATCCTTAAACCCAGTTTTGCCATGAGAGTCCACCATATCTACCTATGGATTGAGTAAGATCCTTCAAGTAAGTTGTCATCGGTGCAAGCAATAAAAATTGATCTCTCAATATGCATGACTTATTAGTGTGGAGAAAATAAGATTTGTACAAACTTGTTATGGAAGCAATAAAAGCGACGGACTACATAATAAAGGTCCATATACAAGGGGCAATATAAAGTGACGTTCTTTCGCATTAAGATTTTGTGTATCCAACCCTAAAAGCGCATGACAACCTCTGCTTCCCTCTGCGAAGAGCCTAGCTTTTACTTTATGTCTTTTACTTTATGCAAGAGTCAAGGTGATCTTCACCTTTCCCTTTTTCATTTTATCCTTTGGCAAGCACTTTGTGTTAGGGTGATCCTGATATATATATATATCCAATTGGATGTACGTTAGCATGAACTATTATTGTTGACATCACCCAAAGGTGAATACGTTTGGAGGCAGCATTATAAGCCCCAATCTTTCTCTGTGTCTAATTAAAACTTCATAACCACAAGTATTGCGTGAGTGTTAGCAATTGTAGAAGACTGTATGATAGTTGAGTATGTGATGTTTGCTAAATCAAAGCTCTGACATGGACTCTTCCTGAAAGTAAGATGAATTGCAATTGTTTGATGACTAAGAATGAAGTTTGCTAGTTTTCAAGGAAGTTTATGGTCTATGCTTTAACATGTGAATTGCTTGTTGCTTTTTCATGAAAAGTTTTATGAGATGAACTACTGTTATGACATATTATCATGCTAGTAAAGGTGATTGAAATTATCATTGATCAAACTTGTGCACCTCTAGCATTCACACTTCATAAATTCTTTCTTTATCATTTACCTACTCGAGGACGAGTAGGAATTAAGCTTGGGGATGTTGATACGTCTCCAACGTATCTATAATTTATGAAGCATTTATGCTATTTTATTATCTGTTTTGAATGATTATGGGATTTATTATACACTTTTATATTACTTTTGGGACTAACCTATTAACCGGAGGCCCAGCCCATATTGTTGTTTTATTGCCTGTTTCGGTATTTCAAAGAAAAGGAATATCAAACGGAGTCCAAACGGAACAAAACCTTCGGCAGTGTGATTTTTGGGAAGATTATGATCCAGGAGACTTGGAGTTCACATCAGAAGAGCCTCGAGGAGGCCATGAGATAGGAGGGCGCCCCCCCCCCCTATTGGGCACGCCCCTGTCTCGTGGGCCCCTCGAGCACCTCCTGACCGACTTCTTTTGCCTATATAAGCCTACGTACCATAAAAACATCGAATATCAAGATAGATCAGGAGTTTCGCCGCCGCAAGCCTCTGTAGCCACCAAAAACCTCTCGGAAGCCCTTCCCGGCACCCTGCCGGAGGGGGATCCTTCACCGGTGGCCATCTTCATCATCCCGGCGCTATCCATGACGAGGAGGGAGTAGTTCACCCTCGGGGCTGAGGGTATGTACCAATAGCTATGTGTTTGATCTCTCTCTCTCTCCTGTTCTCTCTCGTGTTCCCTCTATGGCACGATCTTGATTTATCCCGAGCTTCGCTATTGTAGTTGGATCTTATGATGTTTCTCCCCCTCTACTCTCTTGTGATGAATTGAGTTTTCCTCTTGAAGTTATCTTATCGGATTGAGTCTTTAATGATTTGAGAACACTTGATGTATGTCTTGCTGTGATTATCTGTGGTGACAATGGGATATCATGTGCCCCTTGATGTATGTTTTGGTGACCAACTTGCGGGTTCCGCCCATGAACCTATGCATAGGGTTTGGCACACGTTTTTGTCTTGACTCTCCAGTAGAAACTTTGGGGCACTCTTTGAAGTACTTTGTGTTGGTTGAATAGATGAATCTGAGATTGTGTGATGCATATCGTATAATCATGCCCACGGATACTTGAGGTGACAATGGAGTATCTAGGTGACATTAGGGTTTTGGTTGATTTGTGTCTTAAGGTGTTATTCTAGTATGAACTCTTGAATATATTGATCCGAAAGAATAACTTTGAGGTGGTTTCGTACCCTACCATAATCTCTTCGTTTGTTCTCCTCTATTAGTGGCTTTGGAGTGACTCTTTGTTGCATGTTGAGGGATTGCTATATGATCTATCTATGTTATTATTGTTGAGAGAACTTGCACTAGTGAAAGTATGAACCCTATGCCTTATTTCCTACCATTGCAATACCGTTTACGCTCACTTTTGCCATTAGTTACCTTGCTGTTTTTATAATTTCAGATTACAAATACCTTTATCTACCATCCATATTGCACTTGTATCACCATCTCTTCGCCGAACTAGTGCACCTATACAATTTACCATCGTATTGGGTGTGTTGGGGACACAAGAGACTCTTTGTTATTTGGTTGCAGGGTTGTTTGAGAGAGACCATCTTCATCCTACGCCTCCTACGGATTGATAAACCTTAGGTCATCCACTTGAGGGAAATTTACTATTGTCCTACAAACCTGTGCACTTGCAGGCCCAACAACGTCTACAAGAAAAAGGTTGTGTAGTAGACATCAACCCTGTAACTCCTGGTACGCGCATTGATCTGTCATGGAAAAAAGCCTATGACACCAGTATCCACTATGGGTGTATTGAATACCCACGGGATGTCAAGCAACAAAAGACAGTAAAGAAGGTTTACATAGGGGCTTAATCTAAGAAACCTTTGAGCGGGGCCCTGCTGCACGTCTGCGCCTTTGCCTCCGTTGTGTCGTATCCTGGAAGGGTGTCGCACGAATGTTGTCTGTGAAAAACAAAAACTCATGTAAACGAGTAGGCGTGCGAAAAGTTAGTTATTCTCGATGGATGTTAGGGATATGAGATATGTGCCTATTGATGAGGCAAGCCGAATTGTGGGCTTTATTATGTGTTGACAGCCCCTAGTACCATTTATGGGGATATATGTTTGGCACCCAGCCAGGGTTTATCCGGGCTGTTGTTGATGTTGGTGCACCGGACTCGTCTAGCCGTGTCCATGGTCTGAACGACCGATCATGCGTTCTAGCGGGAGAGGCCGCCTAGAGTCCGGCAGGAGGAGCTACCGCATACTGCTCTGTGTTTCCACTAATCGTTATGACGCCACGTGGACCGGGCATCTTAAGTTTAAGGCAGTCGTAGTTTGGTATTGCGTTAAAGCAAGCGAAGGTAGTTCTTCCGAGTAATGCATGATAATTGCTGCTGAAGGGAGCGATGTTGAAGAGTAGTTCCTCGCTTCTGAAGTTGTCGGGAGAACCGAATGTCACTTCTAATACGAGGGAGCCCAGTAGTGGGCCTCAATGCCTAGTATCACTCCATTGAAGGTGGCGCTATTTTTGCTTATTCTGGATGGGTCTATCCCCACCTTGTGGATGGTGTCTTGATATATCAGATTAAGACTACTGCCGCCATCCATTAGGACTCGAGTGAGATGGTATCCATCAATTATTGCGTCGAGCACCAAGGCAGCCGATCCTCCGTGCCGCATACTGGTTGGGTAGTCCCTATGATCAAAAGTGATCGGGCAGGCCGCCCAGGGATTGAATTTGGGGGCGGCGAACTCTGCATGAGTTGCGTGTACCATGTTTACCGTTTTGACTTCTGGTGGGTATTTTTTCTGGCCCCCCGTGTTCGCCTGGCGAGGCTAATCCTCGTCTTTGCTTGGTGTGTCCCTTCCCTTGTGTTCGGTGTTTAATTTGTCGGCCTGCTTGAAGACCTAACATTCTCTGTGGGTATGATTTGCCGGTTTTTCGGAAGTGCCATGGATTTGGCACAATCTGTCCAGGACTTTATTCAGGCCGGACGGTCCCTCTTTGCTGCCATTGAATGGCTTCTTTCCTTGACCAGGTAGAGAGCCCCTGAATCCGGCATTGACCGCCGTGTTGTCCGGACTATCGTCATTTCGACGTGTGTGCTTAGTGCGCCGTGGCTTCCCATTGCCATCTCAAATTTCGGATGTACCTGGGTCACTGGTGCCTCTACGGGCCAACCAGCTGTCTTCGCCCGCACAAAAGTGGGTCATGAGGCTTGTTAGGGATGCCATCGTCCTTGGCTTTTCTTGGCCGAGGTGTCTGGCGAGCCACTCGTCTCGAATACTGTGTTTGAAGGCCGCTAAGGCTTCGGCATCCGGACAGTCGACAATTTGATTCTTCTTAGTGAGGAATTTGTTCCAAAGCTTGCGGGCTGACTCTCTGGGCTGCTGTATTATGTGACTTAAATCGTCTGCATCCGGAGGTCGGACATAAGTTCCTTGAAAGTTGGCCCTGAAAGCATCCTCAAGTTCCTCCCAACTTCTGATTGAGTTTTCGGGGAGGCTCTTTAGCCAGTGTCGAGTTGGTCCTTTCAACTTGAGGGGAAGGTATTTGATGGCGTGGAGGTCGTCCCCACGAGCCATGTGTATGTGAAGGATAAAATCTTCAATCCAGACCCCAGGGTCTGTCATTCCGTCGTATGCCTCTATATTCACGGGTTTGAATCCTTGTGGAAATTCATGATCCAGTACCTGATCGGTGAAGCACAGCGGGTGCACAGCCCCTCTGTATCTGGCCGTGTCGCGACATGCTGTCGGCTGTTGTTGCACCCGGTGTTGATTCCGGACTGGTATTTGATCAGTACGATCGTTGAGGTGACCATAATCCCGCGTCGGAGCATGTCCTCTGGACCCGTAGATGGACCTGGCCGCACTGGCCTTTTTGTCCAGGAGCTCACGTAAATCGTGTGCGGTATCAGTGGCTACTCTATCGCGGCCATGGGGTGGTAGGTCTGGCCGAGTGGCCATATTGTTCTTTGGCGGAATGGGCGTTGCGGCCTCGTCGTCAAATTTGGGTAGCAGTTTGCGTTTTGGGTAGCTCTTTGTGTAGCAATCATTGCCACATATTCCCTCGGTGTCTAGCACCTTGTTCCATCTTCGGTTGAGCGTATCCTGCGCGGCTTTAAGCCTTTGCTTCTGCTTCTTCAGGCTCCTCGCCGTGGCCAGAAGCTTTCTGCGAAGGTTATCTTGCTTCACACGTTTTTACGGGATGATGAATGCATCGTCAACCAGACTATCCTCCCCTCCATGGGTAGTTTGATGATTTCGGCCCTCGGGGTCGCTGTGATCGGGCGTTTGTTCGGCGTGGCCTGGCTCATCTTGCTCTGTTGCTGGGTTCGAATTGTCGCCTTGGGAGTCAACCGGAGTGTCGTTCTTCTTTGCGCTGTTATCGCTATTTTTACTGTGACTGGACTTAGAGCGGCGCCTGCACCATTGTTTTTGTTTTTGTCCGGGGGGTTTATCCTCCATCGTGTCCATCTTGTCACCATTGTCTTCCTTGGGCAGGTCCACCATGTAGATGTCATATGATGATGTGGCTGTCCAGCGCCCTGTGGGCAGTGGTTCCAGATCGTCCCCTGCGTCGACATCCATACCACCGATGTTGTCGGAGTTGAATTCAAGCATGTCTGTTAGGTCATCGACAGTGGCTATGAAGTGGGTGGTGGGTGGGAGGCAATTTTCATCATCATCCGTGCCCCACTTAGGCCAGATATAGTTCGGCCAGGAGTCTCCTGACAGAGAGAGAGACTTTAACGAATTTAGCACATCACCAAAGGGGGAGTGCTGGAAGATATCCGCGGCGGTGAATTCCATGACTGGAGCCCAATCAGATTCAACGAACATGGATGCACGCGGTCCGGGACCTACTACCGAGAACAAGTCCGGGGGTCCGAACACACAGATTTCCTTAGAAGCAACAGAGTCGGTTACAGAGAAGGAGATCTATATAAACCGGAGGGGGCTAGGGTTACACAGAGTCGGTTACAGAGAAGGAGATCTACAACTAGGATCGCCAAGCTTGCCTTCCACGCCAAGGAGAGTCCTATCCGGACACGGGACGAACTATTCAATCTTGTAACTGTTGGAAATATGCCCTAGAGGCAATAATAAATTAGTTATTATTATTATATTTCCTTGTTCATGATAATCGTTTATTATCCATGCTATAATTGTATTGATAGGAAACTCAGATACATGTGTGGGTACATAGACAACACCATGTCCCTAGTAAGCCTCTAGTTGACTAGATCGTTGATCAATAGATGGTTACGGTTTCCTGACCATGGACATTTGGATGTCATTGATAACGGGATCACATCATTAGGGAATGATGTGATGGACAAGACCCAATCCTAAGCCTAGCACAAAGATCGTAGTTCATATGCTAAAGCTTTTCTAAATGTCAAGTATCATTTCCTTAGACCATGAGATTGTGCAACTCCCGGATACCGTAAGAATGCTTTAGGTGTACCAAACGTCACAACGTAACTGGGTGGCTATAAAGGTGCACTACAGGTATCTTCGAAAGTGTCTGTTGGGTTGGCACGAATCGAGACTGGGATTTGTCACTCCGGTTAACGGAGAGGTATCTCTGGGCCCACTCGGTAGGACATCATCATAATGTGCACAATGTGACCAAGGGGTTGATCACGGGATGATGTGTTACGGAACGAGTAAAGAGACTTGCCGGTAACGAGATTGAACAAGGTATCGGGATACCGACAATCGAATCTCGGGCAAGTACAATACCGCTAGACAAAGGGAATTGTATACGGGATCGATTGAGTCCTTGACATCGTGGTTCATCCGATGACATCATCGTGGAACATGTGGGATCCAACATGGGTATCCAGATCCCGCTGTTGGTTATTGACCGGAGAACGTCTCGGTCATGTCTGCATGATTTCCGAACCCGTAGGGTCTACACACTTAAGGTTCGATGACGCTAGGGTTATAAAGGAAGTTTGTATGTGGTTACCGAATGTTGTTCGGAGTCCCGGATGAGATCCCGAACATCACGAGGAGTTCCAGAATGGTCCGGAGGTAAAGATTTATATATGGGAAGTCCTGTTTTGGTCACCGAAAAAGTTTCGGGTTTTATCGGTAACGTACCGGGACCATCGGGAGGGTCCCGGGGGTCCACCAAGTGGGCCACCGGCCCCGGAGGGCTGCATGGGCCAAGTGTGGTAGGGGACCAGCCCCATGTGGGCTGGTGCGCCCCCCCACAAGGGCCCAAGGCGCCTAGGGTTTGGGGAGGGGGTGCTTCCACCTAACTTGGGGGGCAAGTTTCCCCTCTCCCCCCCTTGGCCACCACCCTTAGATGGGATTGGGGCTGCCGCACCCCTTGGGGTGGAAACCCTAGAGGGGGCGCACCCCCTCCCTCTCCCTTATATATAGTTGAGGTCTTGAGGGCTGCCAACACATGAGTTTTGACCTCTCCCTAGCGCAACCCTACCTCTCTCCCTTCTCCTCTCCCGCGGTGCTTGGCGAAGCCCTGCAGGATTGCCACGCTCCTCCATCACCACCACGCCGTTGTGCTGCTGCTGGACGGAGTCTTCCTCAACCTCTCCCTCTCTCCTTGCTGGATCAAGGCGTGGGAGACGTCACCGGGCTGTACGTGTGTTGAACGCGGAGGTGTCGTCCGTTCGGCACTAGGATCTCCGGTGATTTGGATCACGACGAGTACAACTCCTTCAACCCCGTTCTCTTGAACGCTTCCGCTTAGAGATCTACAAGGGTATGTAGATGCACTCTCCTTCCCCCTGTTGCTGCTTTCTCCATAGATAGATCTTGGTGACATATAGGAAAATTTTGAATTTCTGCTACGTTCCCCAACAGTGGTATCAGAGCTAGGTCTACTGCGTAGATTCTTTGCACGAGTAGAGCACAAAGTAGTTGTGGGCGTTGATTTTGTTCAATATGCTTACCGTTACTAGTCCAATCTTGTTTCGACGATATTGTGGGATGAAGTGGCCCGGACCGACCTTACACGTACACTTACGTGAGACAGGTTCCACCGACTGACATGCACTTGGTGCATAAGGTGGCTAGCGGGTGCCAGTCTCTCCCACTTTAGTCGGAACGGATTCGACAAAAAGGGTCCTTATGAAGGGTAAATAGCAATTGGCATATCACGTTGTGGTTTTGCGTAGGTAAGAAACGTTCTTGCTAGAAACCCATAGCAGCCACGTAAAACATGCAAACAACAATTAGAGGACGTCTAACTTGTTTTTGCAGGGTATGCTATGTGATGTGATATGGCCAAGAAGAATGTGATGAATATATGTGATGTATGAGATTGATCATGTTCTTGTAATAGGAATCACGACTTGCATGTCGATGAGTATGACAACCGGCAGGAGCCATAGGAGTTGTCTTAATTTATTGTATGACCTACGTGTCATTGAACAAACGCCATGTAATTACTTTACTTTATTGCTAACCGGTAGCCATAGTAGTAGAAGTAATAGTTGGCGAGACAACTTCATGAAGACACGATGATGGAGATCATGGTGTCATGCCGGTGACGATGATGATCATGGAGCCCCGAAGATGGAGACCAAGAAGGAGCAAAATGATATTGGCCATATCATGTCACTATTTGATTGCATGTGATGTTTATCATGTTTATGCATCTTATTTGCTTAGAACGACGGTAGTAAATAAGATGATCCCTCATTAAAATTTCAAGAAAGTGTTCCCCCTAACTGTGCACCGTTGCGAAAGTTCATCGTTTCGAAGCACCACGTGATGAACGGGTGTGATAGATTCTTACGTTCACATACAACGGGTGTAAGCCAGATTTACACACGCGAAACACTTAGGTTAACTTGACGAGCCTAGCATGTACAGACATGGCCTCGGAACACAAGAGACCGAAAGGTCGAGCATGAGTCGTATAGTAGATACGATCAACATGAAGATGTTCACTGATGATGACTAGTCCGTCTCACGTGACGATCGGACATGGCCTAGTTGACCCGGATCTTGTAATCACTTAGATGACTAGAGGGATGTCTATCTGAGTGGGAGTTCATGAGATGAACTTAATTATCCTAAACATAGTCAAAAGATCTTTGCAAATTATGTCGTAAGCTCGCGCTTTAGTTCCACTGTTTAGATATGTTCCTAGAGAAAATATAGTTGAAAGTTGACAGTAGCGATTATGCGGACAGTAGAAAGCTTATGTCCTTAATGCACCGCTCAGGGTGCTGAACCCCAAACGTCGTCTGTGGATGTTGCGAACATCGGACATACACGTTTTGATAACTACGTGATAGTTCAGTTAAACGGTTTAGAGTTGAGGCACCAAAGACGTTTTCAAAACGTCGCGGAACATATGAGATATTTCGAGGGCTGAAATTGGGATTTCAGGCTCGTGCCCACATCAAGAGGTATAAGACCTCCGACGATTTTCTTAGCCTGCAAACTAAGGGAGAAAAGCTCAATCATTGAGCTTGTGCTCAGATTGTCTGAGTGCAAAAATCACTTAAATCGAGTGGGAGTTGATCTTCCAGATGAGATAGTGATGTTTCTCCAAAGTCATTGCCACCAAGCTGCTAGAGCTTCGTGATGAACTATAACATATCAGGGATAGATATGATGATCCTTGAGGTATTCACAATGTTTGACACCGCGAAAGTAGAAATCAAGAAGGAGCATCAATTGTTGATGGTTGGTGAACCCACTAGTTTCAAGAAGGGCAAGGGCAAGAAGGGACACTTCACGAAACGGCAAATCAGTTGCTGCTCCAGTAAAGAAACCCAAGGTTTAACCCAAACCCGAGACTAAGTGCTTCTGTAATAAAGGGGACAGCCATTGGAGCAGAATTACCCTAGATACTTGGTAGATAAGAAGGATGGCAAGGTCGATAGAAGTATATTGGATATACATTATATTAATGTGTACTTTACTAGTACTCCTAGTAGCACCAGGGTATTAGATACCGGTTCGGTTGCTCGGAATAAAAGCTACGGAATAAATGGAGACTAGCTAAAGGTGAGCTGACGATATGTGTTGGAAGTATTTCCAAGGTTGATGTGATCAAGCATCGCACGCTCCCTCTACCATCGAGATTGGTGTTAAACCTAAATAATTGTTATTTGGTGTTTGCGTTGAGCATAGACATGATTGGATTATGTCTGTCGCAATACGGTTATTCATTTAAGGAGAATAATGGTTACTCTGTTTATTTGAATAATACCTTCAATGGTCTAGCACCTAAAAGGAATGGTTTATTGAATCTCGATCGTAGTGATACACATTTTCATGCCAAAAAGGATATAAGATAGTAATGATAGTACCACTTACTTGTGGCACTGCCATGTAAGTCATATTGGTGTAAAACGCATGATGAAGCTCCATGTTGATGGATCTTTGGACTCACTCGTTTTTGAAAAATTTGAGGCATGCAAACCATGTCTATTGGTGTATACGCATGAAGAAACTCCATGCAGATGGATCGTTTGGACTCACTTGATTTTGAATCACTTGAGATATGAAAATCATACCACATAGGCAAGATGACTAAAAAGCCTCGTTTTCAGTAAGATGGAACAAGATAGCAACTTGTTGGAAGTAACGTACTTTGATGTGTGCAGTACAATGAGTGCTAAGGCATGGAGTGAATATCGTTATGTTCTTACTTCACAGATGATTCGAGTGGATGTTGTATATTTACTTGATGAAACACAAGTCTGAATTATTGAATGGTTCAAGTAATTTCAGAGTGAAGTTGAAGATCATTGTGACAAGAGGATAAAATGTCTATGATATGATCATAGAGATGAGTATCTGAGTTACGAGCTTTGGCACACAATTAAGACATTGTGGAAATTGTTTCACAATTAATACTGCCTGGAACACCACAGTGTGATGGTGTGTCCGAACATCATAGTTGCACCCTATTGGATATGGTGCGTCTTATCGAATTACCACTATCGTTCATGGGTTAGGCATTAGAGACAACCACACTCACTTTAATAGGGCACCACGTAATTTCATTGAGACGACACTGTTTGAACTGTGGTTTGGAGAAACCTAAGTTGTCGTTTCTTAAAAGTTTGGGGCTGCGAGGCTTATGTGAAAAGTTTCATCGTGATAAGCTCGAACCAAAAACGGATAAATACATCTTCATAGGATACCCAAAATGGTTGGGTATACCTCCTATCTCAGATCCGGAAGCAAAAGTAATTGTTTCTAGAAACAAGTCCTTTCTCGAGGAAAAGTTTCTCTCGAAAGAATTGAGTGGGAGGATGGTGGAGACTTGATGAGGTTATTGAACCGTCACTTCAACTAGTGTGTAGCAGGGCACAGGAAGTTGTTCCCGTGGCGCCTACACCAATTGAAGTAGAAGCTTATGATAGTGATCATAAAGTTTCGGATCAAGTCACTACCGTACCTCGTAGGGTGACAAGGATGCGTACTACTTCAGAGTGGTACGCAATCCAGTCTTAGAGGTCATGTTGCTAGACAACAATGAACCTACAAGCTATGGAGAAGCGATGGTGGGCCCGGATTCCGACGAATGGCTCGAGGCCATAAAATCCGAGAAAGGATCCATGACTTTGGAAGAACTACTTGATGGTCGTAAGGCTATTGGGTACAGATGGATTTTAGAAGAAGACAGACAATGATGGTAAGTATCACCATTAAGAAAGCTCGACTTGTCGTTAAGATGTTTTCCGACAAGTTCAAGGAGTTGACTACGATGAGACTTTCTCACTCGTAGCGATGCTAAGAATCTGTTGGGATTATATTAGCAATTACTGCATGATTTGTGAAATCTTCCAGATAGGATGTGAAAACATTGTTTCCTCGATGTTATACTTGAGGAAAGGCTGTATGTGATACAACCAGAAGGTTTTGTCAATCCTGAAAGACGCTAATAAGTATTCAAAGCTCTAGCAATCCTTCTTAGGACTGGAGTAAGCATCTCGGAGTTGGAATGTACGCTTTGATGAGATGATCAAAGATTTTGGGTTTATATAAAGTTTGTGAGAAACTTGTATTTCCAAAGAAGTGAGTGGGAGCACTATAGAATTTCTGATGAGTATATGTTGTTGACATATTGTTGATCAGAAATGATGTAGAATTTCTAGAAAGCATATAGGGTTATTTGAAAGGTGTTTTTCAATGGAAAACCTGGATTAGGCTACTTGAACAATAAGCATCAAGATCTATAAGATAGATCAAAATGTTTAATAATACTTTCAAATGGGCACATACCTTGACATGATCCTGAAGGTGTTCAAGATGGATCAGTCAAGAAGGATGTCGGGGAAGCTGATCCACGAACACCTATGGGACCGGCGGACCGAGCCCCTTTCGGTTCGGCGGGGGGTGGAGGTCGCACGAAGAGCGGATCGAGGCGAAGCACACGAGCAGTTTACCCAGCTTCGGAGCTCTCGGGAGAGATAATACTCCTACTGCTACTTGTCTGATTGTATTGAGTTCTTGCTCGGGAGCGCTGAGTGCTACAGTACACACGAGCTGCTAACGAGACCGAGCGTGAGTGTTTTCTGGCCTTCGAACCCCCCTCTACGTTGCGCATGGGCCTCCTTTTATACGCTCAAGGGGTCACCGAAGGTGGCAACGTAGACAAGGGTAAAAATGGAAAAAGAGGGGTGGTTGGTACAGCTACCCGTATAGTGCATCCTACCTAACCCTGATGGCAGGGGACAAAGGCATTAAATGCCCGTCTGCGTCGCCCAAACAGTGCAGAAAAGGAGCGTCAGGGACGCCACCGCTTGCCACGATGGCAATCTTGTCAGCGTCGCATGCCACCGCGCACCGCTGGCTGCACAGCCTCTCGCCACGCGCGCCTGGAGAGGCCCCAGGGCGACACGTTGGTGGATGTGCTGGAGCATGGGTACAGAGTGGTCGCTTGCCGCGGCAAGCGCCTTGCCGCGGTCGTTGTCTTGTCGCGTCCGGAAGCTTGTCGCTCATCAGGCCTTGCCGGGACGCGTGGCGCGTCACGGCAAGTTCCTTGAGATGCCTTGGTTGGCCTTCCTGGGAAGCTCCTCTTGCCGGGGCCTTGTCTCCTTGGCTTGAATACTTTGTTCTTGAATGGCTCCAAAGGAACCACAGAGGACCTTGGCGGTCACCCAGCAAGCCTTGCCGCGGGACGCTGCAACTGCCCGTGCACAAGTTCGGGATACTAGGGTACCCCTACTCTAGTACACCGACAGGAGCCCCCGGGCCTGGGCCACACACGGTGCTGAGCGCTGTTGGGCCAGGCCCAAAACAGGGCACGGGTACGCGCGGCCTGGGTTACGCCGTATCTTACTCCGTATCCACCGCGCCCTCCCCCAACGGCACGCGTCGAATGCGGCATCATGGGAGAGATCGTGGGTGGTTTCTTTATTCGGAAGGACGAAACGTCCGCCCCCTCCCTCTTTATAAGCAGGGAAAACAGGGGCAGTTCGCCCATCTCGCCGGTTGTTACTCCAATTTCACAAATATCCGCCGCTCCCCCCTTCTTCCCGAAGCTGAAAGAGAGCAGCGCTCCGCCCCCCCATTGCCACCAGCACTACCAACGCCGTTGATCTCCCCCACCACCTCCGCCATGGCTCTGAAAGCCGACAAGGGGAAGGGCGTGAAATCGGTCGAGGCGCAGCGGCTCGCGGCGCTGCGAAAGGAGCGGGCCATCTTCCCCCCTCAGCTTGCCGCGAAGGAGCTGAGGGAGTACAACTACCTCTTCTGGTCGACAGAGACGCGAGCGCATCCGCGCACGAAGGTACTCCCGGCTGCCGCTTCGGATCTGGCTCCAGACGGGTACCCCTTCTTCGCGTTGTTCTTCTACTGCGGGCTCTGCCCGCCCTTCTCTGAATTTTTTTGTGACATCATGAACACCTACGGGTTCCGCCTCCTTGACTTCACCCCCAACGTCGTTCTGACCATGGCAGTTTTCGCACATCTCTGCGAAAACTTTGTCGGAGTCCATCCAAACGTAGCTCTTTTCCGCCACTTCTTTATGCCCCGAGTCGAGAGAGGAGAGCCTCTTGCCGGCGGGATCGCCTGGATCTCGAGAGTCAGCAAGAAGGAAGCTTATCTAGAGGGAGAGCTCCGCAGCAAGTGGGAGGAATGGAGAGTAGAGTGGTGCTGGATTGTCGAGGAGAACCCGCAGCCATTTACTGCCCTGCGCCAAGCCCCAATAGTGCGTGGCAATGATTGGAGCAACGTGGCCCCGGAAGACGACAAGTTGAAGATTGCCGTCACCCAGATCCTATGCCTCAGGCTTGCCGGGCTCACCGTAGGCGCCGTTGGCGCAGATTTTCTTCGCCGCCGCATCACCCCCTTGCAGGAGAGGAGGAGACCCACCTGGGAGTTCCAGAACTCGGCGGATATCATGAGGCTGCGCCCGGGCCTCAACTTCAACTTCACTGTCCTGGAGCTGGACGCGATGCTCCTGGAACTATTCAAGCGCGATCCTCAACACCCATTCATGTTGCCGAGGGGTGTGGTTCCGTTGTGCAACAACTCCTCGCTCGACCGCATCCGTGCAATGATGCCGCTGTGCGACTCGCATGGAATTGTCCCAACTTGGCAAGAGCCGGCAGACGCCGCCATGCAGGAGTTCTTTGACGGCTTGGTCGAAGTGCCGGTCCGCTCTAACGAGCAGAAGAGCCTTACTCGCGACACCACCGACGCGGAGATGCAGCGCATCGCCACTAGGCTGGAAGAGGCGGCGGCAGCCGCTACCGCGGGTGAGTTTGGATTCACCATGGAGGAGGCAGAGGCAGCAGAGGCGGCAAGCCTTGCCGAGCGCGAGGAGTTTGCCGGCGAGGAAGAGCTTGTTGAGCCCGAAGGTGAGTCGAGCGAGCCCCGCGAGGGAGAGCTTGTCGGATCCGAACCTTCAGACAGCTTGCCGCAAGCGGAACCCCCAGCTCCACCAAGAAGGCGTCTCCGCAAGGCAGGGGACGTAGCGGGGCGGCAAACGAGTCAACAGCCGCCGTGCCGCGCGACACGCTCTACCGCGGCAAGCACTGTTGCCGCGGGAGCGCCTCACGCCGCTGCGACAACTGGGGCGGGGTCTTCCCGGTCCACCGCTACTGCCCCTGCCAAGCGAACAAGGGAACCTACTCCTCCGCCTCGTCGCACCGGAGGCGAGCCGGACTTCGATCTCTCCGCGCTCAGCTCCGACGAGGAAGAAGAAGAGTAAGATTCTTTGTTGTACTTGTGGTTCTTCAATTTGGTTGCTTTGTCTTGTATATGATTTGCTTTACTCTGAACCTATTCCTTTTCAGGACGCTGGCCCAGAGAGCGGCGAAGAGAGCCAAAGCCCCGGTGATTGTCATCGAGGATGATCCCATTGCGATGGCAGGAGACATGCCCGAGACCACCTTGCCGGAGCCGGCAACTTTTCCCCAAAGCAGCCCCCAGCGCAGCCCCCAGCGTAAGTATATGGTTTACTTTCTGTTGTCTGGTGCGCATGGGTGCTCTTTATTTGCTGATATCTGACTGCTGATTTGTGTAGGAGCAGAGCGGCCTCACCAGGAGTGCCCGGAAGCCGCTCCCGAAGTGCCATCTGCTTTGACTACACCGCCAAGGGAGGATTCCCCGGCAAGGGAGCATTCTCTGGCAAGGGACAGTTCTCCAGCAAGGGACAGCGCCAGCGACCCTCCGGTGGTTGAGACCACGACTGCAGGTCCTAGTACAGGTAAGCCACTTGCTTGAAAACTTCCCTTTGGTTCTTCTTCTTCTGATTTTCTTTTTTGCATATTTGCTTGACTCCTCTCCCTTTTCCGTTCGTCAGATCCACCTGCCACGGAGCCGATGGAAACCGAGGTCACCGGCGAGGAGGGCGCGCGCGGCGACACCGACGACGCCGTTGCCACCGAAGGAGAAGCTGGCGCTGATGATCCCGCCGGCGAAGAGGCCGCCAAGGCTGCCGCCGCAGAAGCTGGCGAGGGATCCGGCGATCGCACTAACGGCCCCGAGGCCGCAGGAGCGCCAGGCGCTGCGCCGACCGCCGATCCGTCCGTCGCTACTGCAGAGCTAGGCTCCGAAGAGCCCCAACCCGGCGCCTACTTGAAGGCCGGCGATGGCATCTTCATCAAGCTCCCCTGGGCGTCACGCTCCAGGGCGCCGGTCGAAGGAGAGATTCTGGATGGAGAGGTGCTCGCCTCCGCTGGGCTGACGTTGGTCGACGCGCCAAGCAGCAGCAGCGACGAGCCTGAGGAGGAGCGGCTGCTGCGGAAGCTGATGTCGCTCTACCGCGCCCGTCAGACCAAGCTGGCATCTCGAGAGGCGCTTGTCGCGAAGGCGGGAGTTGACATTGAGAAGCGCGCGGAGGAGCTCCGGGGTCTCAGGCAGGAAGCTCTCCGGTCCCTGGCAGAGGAGCGGGAGCGACTCACCGAGGAGCGGAAAGCCTTCCTCCTCGAGAAGGACGAAGTTGAAGAGCAACAACGGCTTGCTGCCAAGAAGTTGTTTGCGCAGGAAGGCGAGTTGGCGCAGTGCAAGGTCAACCTTGACAGCCACGAGGAGGAGCTTGCCGCACGCGAGCAAGCAATTGGTGGGGCTCTCAGGGAAGCAAAGGATGCTGCCGCAGCTGCCGAGGCCGCCAAGAAGGAGCTGGAGACGAAGATGGCGCAGCTGGAGGCCGATCTCAAGGAGAGCGGCGAGGAGCTTGCCGCGCTCAAGCGTGAGCACGAGAAGGATGCCGCCGCTCATGGCGAGCTGCAGGGTCGTCTCGCTGAGAGGAGCAAAGAGCTCAGCGCCGCCAAGGACTCCAATGCAGATCTTGAGTTGAAGCTGGCTACTTTGACTCAGACGCTGGATGGCGCCAGGGAGCGGGAGGTGGCCTTGACGGAGAAGATCAAGGCCGACGAGGCGCTGCTGGCGAGTGCTACCGCTGCCCAGAATGCTTTTAGGGAGACTGTGGAGCACTGGACCGAGGGTCTGGTGAATGTTGTCACAGCCATTGACGGGGAGCTGGCGCAGCTGGGGATGGAGGATCTCGGGTACTCCTCCGATGAGCACCTCCAACCCAGCGCCAAGCTCAGCTTGTTCTTCAAAGGCGTGGCGACGGCCCTCCAGCGACTCTGGGAGAAGATCCCAAAGCAGCTGGCCGACAAGTCGCGTAAGATCTGCGCGGGAGTTCTTCAAAAAGTGCTGGTGAAGGTGGCCTTCCGCAACCCAGGCCTCAACCTCACCAACGTCCTCAGGTCCCTGCCGCCGGATGCTGATCTGGAAGCGCTCAAGGCCCTTGTCGCACCCATTGTGGACAAGGTGAGCGATATCAAGAGGGTTGAGGGCGATCGCATAGATTAGGCCGCCCGTTTTCTCTTTTTCTTTGTCGCTGCTGGTCATGTCATGAGAATAATCTGTTAGAGCTGCGACAAGCTATCTTGTAATATAACTCTATTTTGGGTAGAGATTGTTGTGTTATTTCCTTTACTTGATTCCTTCCTTTGTATGTTTTTGCCCTACGCTTTTAGGGAACTTGTCAGCGCAGGCACCTTAGCCGCGAGCACTGGGTGCGGGACATCAGCAGCCTGCTGGCGGTGCCGCTTCTGACAAGAAACCTTGTCGCAACTAGTCGCAGCTCACTTAAGTTGTTGAGCGGACTCGAAACAAAGTAAGGGCGCAACTAGCTATGAGTTGGTTCCTCCGCGCACAGGTTTTCCATACAAAGTACGGTCGTTCGAGGAAGATAACTTAAAAATTTAAAACTGATTGCTCAAACTTTGGCAACTTAGCTTTTCTGTCGTTTGCTTCCCGGTAAGGCGAAACTTCCTTGAACGACGCCTGGTCCACACCATTATCTTCTCCTTTCCCCCCGGCAAACTTGTGTGCGAGGGAACCTTCCTTTCCTTTTTGAGAAAAAGAAAGAAGAGAAAATAAAGATATGGAGCCTTACGGCTCGTTATTGCTTACCGGGGTTTGGCGCTGCACAAAGTGTCAGATAACGCATGCAAAGATAGTAGAAAGCATGAAATTGACAAGATGTGCAGAGCACATGAGCTTTACTTATGCACGGGTTCTGCGCCCGGCTTTGTACAAAGGATTACATGCAACATCGGCAAGACTTGTACAAAAGGTGGTTGCCGGAACAGGTTCCGGCAACCGCGCCTTATGGGTAAAACTTACGAAGATGCTCAATGTTCCAGGAGTTGCTCACCGGAATGCCATCTTCGGTCTCAAGGCGGACAGCGCCAGGCCTAGTGACTCGTTTCACCCGGTAAGGGCCTTCCCACCTCGGCGTCAACTTGTTGGAATTCTTGGTGGACTGAACGCGCCAAAGAACAAGGTCGCCTTCCTCGAGACTTCTGGCATTTACTTTGCGGCTATGGTAGCGGCGCAAAGCTTGCTGGTATCGAGCAGCTCGTACAGCAGCCTGAAGACGGTCCTCCTCAAGGAGCAGCGCGTCATCTTGTCACAACTACTCTTGCTCGAGCTCATCATAAGCGAGCACTCGAGGTGACCCGTATACGAGTTCCGTGGGGAGAACTACCTCTGCTCCATAGACTAGAGCGAAAGGTGTCTGTCCAGTGGCTCGATTTGGTGTCGTCCTGATCGACCAAAGAACCACCAGCAGCTCCTCAATCCAGTTCTTTCCGCACCTGTGCAGCCTGTCGAAAGTCCTGGTCTTGAGCCCGCGCAGCACTTCAGCATTTGCCCTCTCCGCTTGACCGTTGCTTCTCGGATGAGCAACAGAAGCGAAGCAGACCTTGGCGCCAAGATCTTGGACGTACTGCATGAAGGTGCGGCTCGTGAATTGTGTGCCATTGTCGGTGATGATCCTGTTAGGGATCCCGAAACGGCAAACAATCGACCTGAAGAACTTGACTGCTGACTGTGTTCTCACCTTCCTCACTGGTTCCACTTCTGGCCACTTTGTGAACTTGTCGATTGCAACGTACAAGTACTCAAAGCCCCCGACAGCTCGGGGAAAAGGGCCGAGGATATCGAGCCCCTAGACCGAAAATGGCCAGGATAAAGGGATCGTCTCGAGAGCTTGAGCTGGCTGGTGTATCTGCTTGGAATGGAACTGGCACGCTTCACACTTGGTTACTTGTGCAGTTGCATCCTGGAGGGCTGTCGGCCAAAAGAAACCTTGCCGGAACGCTTTGCCGGCAAGTGCTCTTGCGCCAATGTGGTGACCACATATGCCTCCATGTATCTCTGCCAACAGCTTTTGTCCGTCTTCCCGGTGAATACACTTCAATTTCACACCGTTGAGTCTTCTTCTGTACAGTCTGTTGTCGACAAACTGGTACATACTTGACTACCGGGCTACTCTTTCCGCTTCTTCTTGCTCTTCGGGAAGTTCTCCTGTCTGAAGGAAAAGGACAATCTGTTGTGCCCATGCTGGAGCTTGCGGCTCGACAACAAGGACTAAAGGCACATCTGCTGCTGCAGGAACATCCGCTTCTACGGCGAGAACCTAGGGCTCAGCCGGAGCTTGATGTTCCCCAGCAAGTTTCTGGAACAAAACTTGTCGGGAGCGTCTGCTTCAATGGAACAAATGCTAGTGCTTGCCGGAGTAGACTGCTCCTCAGCACTCTTGGTGTTGATTTTGACGACCTTCTTGGCGGCAGCTTCGGGGAGCTCTGCCGGAAAATAGTCACCAGAAATCAACTTCCTCTTCTTGCTCTGTCCAATTGATGGCGTTACAGATGGTTGAGTCAGCTTGAGCACTTTGACAGACCATCGGCAATGTCGTTCTGAGCTCTTGGAACATGTTCCATCTGTAGGCCGTCAAAGTGCTGTTCTAGCTTTCTCACTTCATCAACGTAGGCTTCCATCAACGGACTCTGATAATTCTTGTTCACTTGGCGGACGACAAGCTGTGAGTCACCCCTGACAATGAGCTTCTTGATCCCAAGGTCTGCTGCGATCCTGAGACCGGCAAGCAAACCTTCATACTCAGCGGTATTGTTCGTTGCTTGCTCCTTGGGAAAGTGCATCTGGACTACGTACTTGAGGTGCTCTCCGGTGGGTGCAACAAGTAGCACGCCCGCACCGGCGCCTTGCAGCGAGAAGGCACCATCAAAGTACATCAGCCACTCTTTGCTTGCTTCCTTGACGGGGATGCTTGTTTCTGGAATTTCTTCATCTTGTGTTGGCGTCCATTCTGCTATGAACTCCGCCAACGCTCTGCTTTGGATAGTTGAAGTGCTCTCAAACTTAAGGCCAAAGCTTGACAGTTCCAGTGCCCACTCAACAATCCTGCCTGTTGCTTCTGGATTTTGCAGTATCCTCTTCAGCGGAAAACGAGTGACGACTATGATCTCATGTGCTTGGAAGTAATGGCGCAGCTTTCTTGGGGCCATGAGAAGGCCGAAAAGCAATTTCTGCACACCAGAGTACCTTGACCTAGCCCCCTGCAGAAAGGAACTGACAAAGTAAACCGGGGGCTGCACCATTCTTTTCTGCATTTTCTCACGCGCCTGCGCAGATCCATCTTTGTCGGGACCAGAGCTTGCTGGTGAAGTCCCCCGCTTGTCGCTGGATACATCTGCCGTGGTTGCTGGCTCATCATCCGCCTCCCTCTCCGCTACTAACGCAGCACTAACCACTTGATTGGTTGCCGCTATATATAGCAGCAACTTCTCTTGTGGCTTAGGTGCGACAAGTGTTGGAGTAGAGGACAGGTATCTCTTCAGGTCCTGCAGCGCAGCCTCCGCCTCCGGAGTCCATTTCATTGGACCTACCTTTTTCAATATTTTGAAAAATGGCAGGGCGCGCTCAGCAGACCTAGAGATAAACCTGCTAAGAGCAGCTACGCAACCGGCAAGTCTTCGTACATTCTTGACATGCTTTGGTGCTTCAATCTGCTCAATGGCCTTGATCTTGTCGGGATTGGCTTCAATTCCCCGCTGAGACACGAAGAACCCGAGAAGCTTGCCGGAGGGGACTCCAAACACACACTTCTCGGGGTTAAGCTTGAGGTTGATCTTGCGCAGATTTGCAAAGGTTTCGTCTAAATCTTGAATCAGAGTCGCCTTGTCCTTGCTCTTGACCACTATGTCATCCATGTAGGCTTCCACATTTCTGTGTATTTGCGGTCCAAAAGCATCATGGACTACCCTTGCAAATGTTGAACCAGCATTCTTTAAACCGAAAGGCATCCGTACGAAACAGTATGTGCCACATGGGGTGATGAATGCAGTCTTCTCCTCATCCTCTTCTGCCATGAAGATCTGATGGTATCCTGAGTATGCATCAAGAAATGAAAGCAAGTCACATCTGGCCGTGGAGTCAACAATCTAGTCGATGCGCGGCAAGGGAAATGGGTCTTTGGGACAAGCTTTATTGACATCAGTAAAGTCGATACAAAGCCTCCATTTCCCGTTTGCCTTGCGCACGACTACAGGATTGGCCAACCACGTAGGATGGAGCACTCCTCTGACGAGGCCTACTGCTTCCAATTTCTTGATTTCTTCTACGATGAATTCTTGGCGCTCCACTGCCTGTTTCCTGACTTTCTGCTTGACGGGCCGCGCATGAGGACATACGGCAAGGTGGTGCTCGATTACTTTCCTGGGAACACCAGGGATGTCAGACGGTTGCCATGCAAATACGTCGACGTTCGCCCACAGGAAAGCAACGAGCGCGCTTTCCTATTTAGGGTCGAGAGTGGCACTGATGGTGAAGGTACCGCCAGTGCCATCCTCCTTGGCCGACACCTTCTTGGTCTCTGGTGGAGCTGCCATTTTCCTCTTACACTTGCTGGTGGAGCTCGATGGTGCGTCCTCGACGGTAGCGCAGCACTCCGAAGAGGTGCGCTTGCCGGAGTGGGCATCAGAACTCTTGCCGGACTTGGTCTTTTTCTTCCCCCCGGGAGCTTCAACGGCAAGTGATTTGCGATCTGTTGCGGCTGCTACTTCCCGGTAGATCTTGTCGGCGTAGATAAGAGCGTCCTTCTTGTCGCCAGGGACAGAGATGACACTTATCGGGCTTGGCATCTTCAGCATGTTGTATGCATAGTGAGAGGCTGCCATGAATTTGGCGAGTGCTGGACGGCCGAGTATCCCATTGTAAGGCAATGGAAAGTCAGCAATGTCAAATGTGACCCTCTCAGTCCTGAAGTTCAACTCGCTGCCAAATGTCACCGGCAACGTGATCTTTCCCTTCGGCTTGCTCCTTCCCGGATTGATTCCTTGGAATGTGCCGGTCTCTTCGAGCTCGCCATCAGGGATCTGGAGTGTCTGGAGTACCGCGGGGGAGATCAGGTTCAAGCCGGCCCCGCCGTCAACTAGCATCTTAGTGACCTTGAGGTTGCGGATAGTTGGTGAAACCAACATCGGCAAGCACCCGACCGCAGTTATGCAATCAGGGTGGTCCTCAATATCAAAGATGATAGGCGTGCTGGACCATTTCAGAGGCTTGCGTGACTCGACGGGTGGTTCTGCCGCATTGACTTCCCGCACCCACTGCTTGAGCTAGCGGTGCGAAGTATGCAGAGAGGCACTGCCGTCAACACACAGGACCTCTGTGGCTTTCTGGAACTCCTGCTCATCGGTCTCGTCATCATCCATATCTTCATCGTCGTCGTCATCTTCATCCTTGTCGCGGCCGCGGGGAGGTCTGTCTCCTTGCCGCTGCTTGGCCTTGCCGCGGCGTCCTCCTCGGCCGGGACGTTTCTTGCCAGCTCCCCCAGCACCTTCCTGGGCTTTCTCCTTGTCGCGTCGCTCGTATTCATCTTTTTGCTGCTCGACAAGCTGCTCGACTTTCTTGCAACTCTGGAGGTCATGGCCCTTGGTGCGGTGGATCTTGTAGTACTGCTTGTTGGTGCCGTCCTGCTTGTCGGCGACCGCCACAGCCTGGTAGTTGGTGCCCGCGACAATCTCCTTGCCGGAGCTACCAGTTTTGGCTTTCTTGGCGCCGCCTCCGTTGCCAGACTGCTCAACGACTAGCACATCTTTGCCTTTCTTCTTCCTGTTGTTCCGCCGCCGGTTTTTCTTTGTCGGGGCAGTCTCCTCACTATCAAATCCTCCTGCTCCTATCTCTTCTCCGGGGAGTTTCCTCCCTTCCTCAGCACGTGCACACTTGTCGGCCAGGGCATATAGCTCACTGGCGTCCCTGATCTTGCACATCGCCATCTCCTCCCGCATCCTGCGGTTTCGCACGTTCTGATGGAACGCGCTGATTACCGTGGCAGGGTGGACATCTGGGATGTTGTGCTGCACGCGGCTGAATCTCTGAATGTACTTGCGCAGGGGCTCTCCTTCCTTCTGGGCGAGCAGATGAAGGTCACTCTCTTGGCCATGGGGCTTGTGGCCGCCTGTAAAGGCGCCGACAAACTGATGGCATAAATCTGCCCAAGAGGATATGGAGTTGTCCGGCAAGTGCATGAGCCAGGATCTAACATTGGGCTTGAGCACCAGCGGGAAGTAGTTGGCCAGGATCTTGTCGTCCCGCCCCCCGGCAACTTGCACCACGATGGTGTAGATGCTGAGGAACTCCGACGGATGCGACTTGCCATCGTACTTCTCTGGTACATCTGGCTTGAAATTCTTCATGCTGGGCCACTGGACTTGCCGCAGCTCACGAGTGAACGCAGGGCAACCTACCGTGTACGGCAGGTCGCCTGGTTCCCCTGGCGCATGCATGTCGATAGAGGGCCCAGCGCGCTGGTCGGATTGACGTCGCGCTTCTCTTCGGTGCTCGATGCGAGTGCGAGCGTCTCCTTGCTGTCGCTCGTGGATCTGATGATGCAGTGGAGTCGCTGTCGAGGTGGATCCAGCGAGTCGGCGATCTTGGCCTTCGGGGTGGAGAGTGCATGGTGGTTGCACCCCTACCGGTTTTGTCGCCATCGGCTCGTGCCTGGCAGCCCTGCCACGGCAACGATGTACTCGACTGCCGCGGAGTGTCACCGTTGGCGAAGCCGATGAGACTCTGAATGGTGGCCCTCCGTCCATCGATCTTGTCTGCCATTGGAGGATAATCTAGGAGCAGTTGAGCTCGCGCCAAAGCTTCTGCTGGAGTGGTGGGCGGCAGTGGCGAACGGTGCGAGGAGCGGGATATGCTCGGACTTCTAACTATGTTAGAAGGAGCAGTATCCCGTCCAGGCGACCGTGTCTCGCTCGTGCCAGCATGTTGGCGTGCATGCTGGTCTTGAGCACCCCTAGACCCACCAGCTTGATCCTGGTCCAACAAACGTATGGTACTGCGAATACCATGACGCTGTCGGTCCCGCGCCTCCTGAGATGGGCGCGGAACATGTACGGACGCCAAGGTCTGCGCAGCCTTGTCCTTGGACCTGGCAGCGTCATGAGCTCCCTCGTCGATGTCCGTTCTTCCGTCGGCGTCTACCCCACCACTCGTTTGCTCCGGTGGTGGTGGGATCGACGTGGACGGAGCAGCTGCCGCCGAAGTCTTCTTCTTCGGTGGCATGTTGATGAAGAAGATGAAGATCTAGCTCGTGTGAACGCCGGATCAGGTTCACACAACCTCAACGCCCCCTACCTGGCGCGCCAAAGATGTCGGGGAAGCTGATCCATGAACACCTATTGGACAGGCGGACCGAGCCCCTTTCAGTTCGGCGGGGGGCGGAGGTCGCACGAAGAGCGGATCGAGGTGAAGCACACGAGCAGTTTACCCACCTTCGGAGCTCTCCGGAGAGATAATACTCCTACTGCTGCTTGTCTGATTGTATTGAGTTCTTGCTCGGGAGCGCTGAGTGCTACAGTACACACGAGCTGCTAACAAGACCGAGCGTGAGTGTTTTCTGGCCTTCGAACCCCCCTCTACGTTGCGCATGGGCCTCCTTTTATACGCTCAAGGGGTCACCGACAGGTGGCAACGTAGACAAGGGTAAAAATGGAAAAAAAAGGGTGGTTGGTATAGCTACCCGTACAGTGCATCCTACCTAACCCTGACGGCAGGGGACAAAGGCATTAAATGCCCGTCTGCGTCGCCCAAATAGTGCAGAAAAGGACCGTCAGGGACGCCACCGCTTGCCACGATGGCAATCTTGTCAGCGTCGCATGCCACCGCGCACCGCTGGCTGCACAGCCTCTCGCCACGCGCGCCTGGAGAGGCCCCAGGGCGACACGTTGGTGGATGTGCTGGAGCGTGGGTACAGAGTGGTCGCTTGCCGCGGCAAGCGCCTTGCCGCGGTCGTTGTCTTGTCGCGTCCGGAAGCTTGTCGCTCACCGGGCCTGGCCGGGACGCGTGGCGCGTCACGGCAAGTTCCTTGAGATGCCTTGGTTGGCTCCAAAGGAACCACGGAGGACCTTGGCGGTCACCCGGCAAGCCTTGCCGCGGGGCGCTGCAACTGCCCGTGCACAAGTTCGGGATACTAGGGTACCCCTACTCTAGTACACCGACAAAGGAGTTCTTGCCTGAGTTGTAAGGTATGAAGTTAAGAGTTAAAGCTCGATCACGGCAGAAGAGAGAGAAAGGACGAAGGTCGTCCCCTATGCTTCAGACGTAGGCTCTATAGTATGCCATGCTGTGTACCGCACCGGAAGTGTGCCTTGCCATGAGTCAGTCAAGGGGTACAAGAATGATCCAGGAATGGATCATTGGACAGCGGTCAAAATTGTCCTTGGAGTAAATAAGGACATGTTTCTCGATTATGGAGGTGACAAAGAGTTCGGCATAAAGGGTTACGTCGATGCAAGCTTTAACACCTATCCGAATGACTCTGAATAGCAAACCGGATACGTATAGTGGAGCAACCATTTGGAATAGCTTCAAGTGGAACGTGGAAGCAGCATTTACAATATGACATAGAGAATTGTGAAGTACATACGGATCTAAATACTCCGGACCCGTTGACTAAAACTTCTCTCACAAGGAAAACATGATCAAACCCCAGAACTCATTGAGACTTAATCACATGGTGATGTGAACTAGTTTAAGACACTAGTAAACTCTTTGGATGTTGGTCACATGGCGATGTGACCTATCAGTGTTAATCACATGGCGATGTGAACTAGATTATTGACTCTAGTGCAAGTGGGAGACTGTTGGAAATATGCCCTAGAGGCAATAATAAATTAGTTATTATTATTATACTTCCTTGTTCATGATAATCGTTTATTATCCATGCTATAATTGTATTGATAGGAAACTCAGATACATGTGTGGGTACATAGACAACACCATGTCCCTAGTAAGCCTCTAGTTGACTAGCTCGTTGATCAATAGATGGTTATGGTTTCCTGACCATGGACATTTGGATGTCGTTGATAACGGGATCACATCATTAGGGAATGATGTGATGGACAAGACCCAATCCTAAGCCTAGCACAAAGATCGTAGTTCGTATGCTAAAGCTTTTCTAAATGTCAAGTATCATTTCCTTAGACCATGAGATTGTGCAACTCCCGGATACCGTAAGAATGCTTTGGGTGTACCAAACGTCACAACATAACTGGGTGGCTATAAAGGTGCACTACAGGTATCTCCAAAAGTGTCTGTTGGGTTGGCACGAATCGAGGCTGGGATTTGTCACTCCGGTTAACGGAGAGGTATCTCTGGGCCCACTCGGTAGGACATCATCATAATGTGACCAAGGGGTTGATCACGGGATGATGTGTTACGGAACGAGTAAAGAGACTTGCCGGTAACGAGATTGAACAAGGTATCGGGATACCAATGATCGAATCTCGAGCAAGTACAATACCGCTAGACAAAGGGAATTGTATACGGGATCGATTGAGTCCTTGACATCGTGGTTCATCCGATGAGATCATTGTGGAACATGTGGGAGCCAACATGGGTATCCAGATCCCGCTGTTGGTTATTGACCGGAGAACGTCTCGGTCATGTCTGCATGATTCCCGAACCCGTAGGGTCTACACACTTAAGGTTCGATGACGCTAGGGTTATAAAGGAAGTTTGTATGTGGTTACCGAATGTTGTTCGAAGTCCCGGATGAGATCCCGGACGTCACGAGGAGTTCCGGAATGGTCCAGAGGTAAAGATTTATATATGGGAAGTCCTGTTTTGGTCACCGGAAAAGTTTTGGGTTTTATCGGTAACGTACCGGGATCACCGGGAGGGTCCCGGGGGTCCACCAAGTGGGGCCACCGGCCCCGGAGGGCTGCATGGGCCAAGTGTGGGAGGGGACCAGCCCCAGGTGGGCTGGTGCGCCCCCCCACAAGGGCCCAAGGCGCCTAGGGTTTGGGGAGGGGGTGCTTCCACCTAACTTGGGGGGCAAGTTTCCCCTCTCCCACCCCCCCTTGGCCGCCACCCTTAGATGCGATTGGGGCTGCCACACCCCTTGGGGTGGAAACCCTAGAGGGGGCGCACCCCCCTCCCTCTCCCCAATATATAGTTGAGGTCTTGAGGGCTGCCAACACATGAGTTTTGGCCTCTCCCTGGCGCAGCCCTACCTCTCTCCCTTCTCCTCTCCCGCGGTGCTTGGCGAAGCCCTGCAGGATTGCCACGCTCCTCCATCACCACCACGCCGTTGTGCTGCTGCTGGATGGAGTCTTCCTCAACCTCTCCCTCTCTCCTTGCTGGATCAAGGCGTGGGAGACGTCACCGGGTTGTACGTGTGTTGAACGCGGAGGTGCCGTCCGTTCGGCACTAGGATCTCCGGTGATTTGGATCACGACGAGTACGAGTCCTTCAACCCCGTTCTCTTGAACGCTTCCGCTTAGCGATCTACAAGGGTATGTAGATGCACTCTCCTTCCCCTCGTTGCTGCTTTCTCCATAGATAGATCTTGGTGACACGTAGGAAAATTTTGAATTTCTGCTACGTTTCCCAACAGTAACTTCATAGTCCAACAGTCCGGCCAAAGTACATAGTCCGGCTGTCCGGATACCGCCTTATCCAGGACTCCCTCAGGGGGTCAATCAAAAAATGTAACATATGCAGTGTGTGTGAAATAGAGTCCTGGATATATCATATATAGAGAGGGGCGATCCACGAGAAGAGAGTGGAGGTATCATCGGCTTGAGGTGTCCATAGAATCGAAGAGAGGGATGATGTGTGTGTGTGCGCGCGCGATCGATAAAGAGTGCCATAGAATTTGTGTGTGCCCACGTCAAATATATAGAGTGGCTGGCCTACTGGAAGGTGAGAGGGGACATGTGTTGTTTGTCTTTGTGGCATGGATACCTCCCTACCGCGCTCGACTATCGGTGTGTGGTGGAGGGAGAGGGAGGCCTAATTAACTATAGAGGTACAATGGCTTGTATATGTGTGGAGGAGGAGAGAGGCCTACCTCATGTATTAAGGAGATTGATTTACCTCATGTATTAAGGGAGATCAATCGACATCCATGCATATGTGTAGGAGAGGAATAAGGTTGGGAGAGAGATAGAGCTAGAGTGTTGGAGGGGGTGGTAGTGGAGTTGCTTCTAACAAATGGTGGGATAGGCTTGCTAGACAAATGGAGGGCACGCCCACAATATCAATAAGAGAGGAGATGGCTGCTTGTCTGTGCACGTGCGGGTGAGAGACGGGTCAGGAGGCATGCACGAATGATGAGGGAGGACGTATGGTTGTGGTAAGCAGACGTAACTACATAGGAAGATCAATCGCCCTTTGTTAGAGAAAGGAGAGACATAACTTGTGAGGTACGTCAATCGATGGGGGAGGGGATAGTTAAAGTCGATCTAGGTATATGTTGGGAGATCGATCGGTATACATGCATATGTGTGTTAGAAGCAAATGAGGCACATGGAGAAGGATAGAGAGAGAGGGATGCATCTAGGAGGTGGTACGAGAGGCATACTATATCGAGAGGGAAGGAGTGTGCGAGTACGAGATCGATGAAAAGAGTGGTGGGAGTGAGGCATGGACGGTGATAAGAGAAGAGGGGAAGCTTGTGTTTGTGCTAGGCACACCTAGCTAGAGAAGCATATCGATCGATGTGTGACATAAAGAAGGAGCTGGGGGCCTACACACACTGTGGGTGAAAGACCTAAAGTGAAAAGATGAATTTGCACGATGGAGCTAGAGAATGTTGAGGGAGGGTGAGAGGGATGCGGGCGTGTGCATGCACGAGAGAAAGTTAGCGCTAGCTACAAAGACAAGAGGATTGTGTGGGTGTAAAAGACGAATAGAGATCATACTTCACTATAAAAAGCAAATTCGGATATTTGCAGAATTTATCATAGTGTTTTAAACCGACGCATGTGTGAATATATATAATGGTGATACACATGGTGTGGTTATGAACATGTTATACTACATATAATATATTTTATCTCTACTTCTTATAAAAAACGGAGTTGTTGATGATGGTGTGCCTGCCATCCTGCAATATGGGCCGTCCGATTTATATTTGGCGGATAGGAAGGAAACTATGGCAATTTTGAAAAAAGATACCCACACCCGTCTCCATATTTGCAAATTAGGCCCCTTGATCATGTTAATCTTCTGCGGAATGCATGGGCATCTTGCTAGTACTACGCATAATATATAGAAACATTAATTATAATTTGGGCTAATGTGTGGCTTTTGCAGCTCAGGTCTAAATACTTGCCATAATGTAGGGGGCGGGGCACTATACTTTGTGTGATAAACACGGTGTATGTATGGAACATGGTTTAGATTATGAATATATAGTTAGTACATCAAATGTACTATTATTTGGAATCAACATCAAGTGTATTCAAAAAATAGAATTCGAGTTCATGTAGTACACATAGTTCATATCTATCTCTATATTAATCATGTGGTGTGTTATTAAGGTAATATACGAATGATGGTTGAAGTTGGCAACAATCATGATTGTAGATTCTTATTGAAATAGAGAAATGAATTCAATTTTAGTTCAAATTACAGCGGTAGTATAGACATTTGGAATGCACTAAAATGTTGGTATGAGTAGGTTACATGCATTATACAGCAAGCGAAAAAAAATTAATTGGACATAACATGGATTCATACTCCCTCCTTCCATCTATATAGGGCGTAATGAGTTTTTAAAGACCGCCTTTGACTATTGACAATATTAATAGTACATGACATGCACAATGTGTGAAAATTATATCATTGAAAGACCTTTCACAGACGAATTTAACGGTGTGCTTTGTGTAAGTTGCATGTCATATATTATTGCTCTAATATTTGGTCAGAGTTAGCATCAAAAAACGCATTAGGCCCTATATAAATGGAAGGAGTGAGTAGCTTTGAATAGCATTTGTATAGTAAAATGGGGCAAGACTCTCTCTTTGTGTGGTGTGAATAGTTTAATTTTTTTTGTTTTCTTTTTGATTGAGGGAAGTGCGAATTGATTTAGTACGTACAAGTACAATATTACTACACGTTAGGCTTGTCCCTAAAATTCAAACCGCGCCTTGTTATATCCCGAAAATTCAGATATCGTGCTCGCAAAACTGGCGCCTTCACGACCCGCGCCTTGCTATCCCAAAATTACAACGCGCGTGAAAACTCCCTCCAGCTGCCAAATCCCAACACGCGAAATCCCCCTTCTAACCCTGAGCCGAAATGGCCACTAGTTCAAATCGGTGGGGGGTACTAATGTAACACACCCTACATTTTGGACAAGCGCGTCCCTAAGTCATGCTTCACCCCCTCCCATCGCCCCCTTTTCGCCATTCGAAATCCCAGGCCTCCATAACCTCTCTGCTCCAGCCGTGAAACCCCACCCTCCTTCGTCCGCCACCTCACCGTTGCCCAGCCGGAGCTTCTTCCCCGACAACATCGTCCATTGCAACAGCTCGACGTCCCTCGTCTACCTCCCCGGATGAGGATCCGTCGTCCATCTCGTCGTCCCGCCGCTTCAGCCGACCCGTCCTCCACCTCCAAGGAGCTGCTCCGACGATCATCTCATCTATCGCGTCTACTCCATCCCCGTAGCGCCGCCTTAACCTGCTCCACCGGAACCGCAACATCCTCACCGACTCCTCGGACGAAGCCGAGGCCTACTCAGCACCACCAAAGAGGTTGTACACTCATCGCATCGCACCTTCTCCTTAACTCAACCTCCCGGCGCCGACAGTGCTCCATCACGCACCCCCATGGAACGGCTACCTTGAAGCCGGTGCCACGGGTGACATCTCCATGGCGGCTCTCCCCCAGTGCGAGGCCCCTTCGGCGGCGGCGGCCATACCAGCCGGATCTGTTGCTGCTGCTCCGGCTCTCGCTCGCTCGCGCTGCTGCTGCTGCTCCGGCTCTCGCTCGATCACTCGTTCACCCAGCTGCTACTGCTCCGGCTCTCGCTCGCTCGCCCGCGCTGCTGCTGCAGCTCTCCCCCTCGCTCGTGTTGCTGCTCTGCTCCGATTTAGCCACACTTCAGTCGACTGAATCGACTTTTGGGTCAGTCAATTTTTAGGGAGTTAAGGAAGAACCACCCGCAGCGGGGACGGGGGCTCGTCGGAGGGGTACCCCACTATCTATCTTGGGGTTCAGGGTGGGGGCGGGGGCCTAGAGGGCTGGACGGGGTGGAGAGGCGGTGCTGGGGCCGGCGGTTCGGTCGGTGGTGGCTGGCGGCTCAGCGGGGTGCAGGTTGAAGATGAACTGCAGGCCCTCCCTAAACTACATGTCAAGTGCCTCTCTGCTACCATTGTGTTCAGTTTCGATAGTAACATTCAGATTCCACAGTAAATTTCAGTTTCGACAGTTAAGTTCAGAGTCAACAGTTTTTACCTCATCTATTGTAGTCAGGTGGTTTTTGGTGATGTAAATTTTACATCAATTTTACATCATCTATTGGAGATGCTATTAGAATCCCACTTGAGATTGATGATGTTTGTCTTGTGCTGCTTCAGCCTTGACGTCTTACGGCTCACCGGAGCTGCTCCAACGACAGAATGATCCATCACAACAGAGCAGTGCCCTAGACGCTGTCTACAGATTCCTTAGATCTTCCTCCACACCTCCGACAGCCACCTCTGCCTCAACTACTTCAGCGACCAACCCAATGATATTAAGGTCTACACAGCTACGGCAAAGAGGTTGTACACTTGTTGCATCACTTATTACTATACATTCATGTCGATCCATTAGGGCTATTTTGGTTCAACGGAAAAACATAGCAATAGGGAATTTTCCAATGGCACTCTACTATTCAATTATTCCGGCATTTTGTTGAAAGGAATGAAACAGAACATCCACCTGGACCTACTTTTCAAAATCCTATGCATGAAAACAAGACCAAGTGCATTAGTGGCAGAATAATATTCTAACTTGAGTCAGGTTCAAATTAATGTTCAAACTTGAGTTCTAAATTAGTTGTGGGGCACATATCGAGGCAGCAATGAATAGTCTATCTGTCTAATATCTTGTTCACCTAGGGTATGCCTATGTTGTTCATCTTGGGTGGGAAACAAATAGTAAAGCAATCATCATCTATCTTTTTATTAAACTAAAGCAATCATCAGCCAACTATCATTATTTTTGGATCCATCCACTGGTTGTTACCATCACTCTAAATTTCTGCATGTTCTCCTTACATAATCTCACCATATTTTTTTCGTATACATGTCAGATATTGTACACAGTCATGTTGAACATGTAGAGAAAAAGAGAAGAGTTTTGCGCGGCAATACAATGTCATGCAGACATCGCTCCATGGTGGGTTCAATGGAAAACCCTCCCTACCCCTCTCCAGATTGTAATCTAGAGGAAAATATCTGTTTTGAGGCGGATTCAGACGCCGCTGACCACTCCTATTTACCCCCCAAGGTGTTTGCTCTACCTTAGCATGATGATGTTAGTCATATCATGCATATGTTGCCTTGTAGTGCCTACTTTTGACATCATATATGTCATCTTCTTAGTTTAGACATGTTCTGTAATGCCACCTGTTTAGTTTATATATCATATATGGGAATTATGCAGCCTCATCTCTTTTAGCCAGCCATAATATATGTGAAATGTGCAATGCCATCCTGTTTAACTAGGCATCATATATTTGAATGATATCTTGCCCATCCTTTTCTTCATTACATTTCCATTTGTCTACAATGTTTGTACATTAAACTACTCTTCTTGTGAATCAGCCATTTGGGTGGGAGATGGAAAAATCTGGAGTGAAAACAAGGCCTTCAGAGCAGACAGTGCTACCTGTCGAAGCAGATCTCTTGTTGGGTCCCGATAGCTCCTCAGAGATGGATTCAGAGATAGATGACCAGTCCTATTCCCCCACTGAGGTGTATGCTCTAACTTGGCACGGTTATACTGCTCATATCATGCATATGGTGTCTTGCATTGCATAGTTTAGACATCATATACACAATATTCAACACCATGTTCTTAGTTCAGACATCATATCGAATGCCCTCTGTTTAGCATATAAATCACATATGTGAATTAAATGATGTGATCCTGATTACTTAGATAACATGTAGGTGAATTATGTCATGCGATCCTGTTTTGTTATTCATCATATCTTTGAATTATGTTATGCTATGCTATCCAGTTTAGATAGACATCATATATGTGAAATTATGTCATGATATCCGTTTTAGTTAAACAATATACATGTCAACTATTTCATGCCCTCTGTTTTCCACACTATCTATTGCATCTGTCTCTCATACAATGTCTGTACATTCAACTATGTTTCCTGTTTATTAGCCATTTGAATTGGAGCGGGTGATGCCAGTATCTAGTGGACTAAAAACACGGTCTTCAAATCAAACAGTGCTACCTCTTGGTGGAGATAGCACCCCGGTTGTACATGCACAAGAACCAGCCCTACCACACATAACCCAAACTCTCGCAGATTGTACCCCTACTGTGATAGACAGAGAACCAACTTCACCCAATCTAACCCCAACCCCAGCCGATATTAACCCAGTTCCTGTTGACACAGCACCATCTCCACCACAGAGCTCCCAAACAAGAGCAGTTAGTAAGGCAGCTCTAGTGCCCAAAGGCCCAGTACTATCAGGGCGAACCCCAACTCCACCAGTTAGTACGCCTATTCCTGTGGAGGAAGCACAACCAGCTAGTCGTAGTTTGGCATCTATCACATTTGATGTTGTTAAATCGTATGTGCGCATCTTCCCATCTTGGAAATATTACACATAAGATGAAGGAAAATTCCAGTTGCAGGTGTTTGTCCAGGAGTTATGTGTAAGTAATGTTATTCATGGCAATTACTTTGCTTCGTCCCATACATCCTACCTCCATGATGGTTATAATACAAAAAAAATTCCCATTTTTCTCTATAGAGAAGGACCGATTTGGAAACTCAGGATGAGGTAACTTGTGCTAATACCTCTGCTATCTTCAAGAATGCTTGGTGGCAGTATTGGAATTACCAAAAGAAAACGTACTTCACCGGCAAAGAAACTCATCAAATTCCCTTACGTTCTCCTGAGACACATTTACTGGACGATGACTGGGAACGCCTTGTTCTGTACTGGTCCCGAACCAAGAATGTGGTAAGGTCTATGAGCTCATTTTCTATTTTTAAGTATTATATTCTTGTGTCTTACTGTACTCTGTTCATGTAGAACAAGTGCCTAAACCTGAAGAACAACTGTTCTAATTTAAGATTCCATTGCTATCATAGTTCAAAAAAGCCCTAGGCGTTAATTGTGCGTTTTGCCACCGCCTTGTGCTTTACTGACCAAAGCGCATGCTTATGCGCAGTTATGCACAGATTAAGCGTAGCTATGCGCAATGCGTTTTGCCAACACCTAGAGCCTAGGCGCGCTTAAGCGCTCGCTTAGGCGCGCCTTTTTTAACTATGATTGCTTTGCTCTTGTATCACTATATTTACTCATACAAACTTATTTTTAAATTGAAGGATCCAAACGAAACTCCAATGGCACAGCAAGTATGTTCACACATGTTTCTTTAATAGGTTTGCTCTTATCAATAGCTCTGTTGATTTCAATTTCAATTGTGTATACAGTTGACTTGCATATCATGCAATTACTAGCATCACAATAGAGCCAATAGTGTTGTTGTACATGTAGACCCGTGGTACCCATCTGAAATCTTATTGTGTCGTGTAGTTTCCCACGCTTTATATTCTTTAACTGCTGCTTTGCCTTGAACTGATATGATTTGAACCGTGTCTCTATTTTGATTTGGCAAGACAATGTAGTGACCATAGGACATATATATATGTATGTTTGATGCTTTTATTATGTACTAGTACTTGGCAATAGAAGACTTGGTAGTTTAATCCTGTCCACCTTACTAATGAACTAGTTCACCGAAATGGGTTTCATATACTAGTACATGCTAAACTTGTTATGTGTCTACTTGTTTCTTCTTTTAGAATGCTGACAGAATATTGGGGAAGAGTGCCTTATTAAGCAATGGTAAAGGAAGTAATGCAGATAAGGTTCAGGATAGTGACACATCCTTGTTGGTCTCCAACAAAGCTAATAAAACAGCTAAGGAAGACTATCTTGAAGACAGCGAGACAACCCCAAAGTCCTGTCTTGGTTTAGTGTTCGAGTTACTGGCCACTACCGCTTGTACAAGCTATTCAAACTCACTGTTTGAATCAGTTCGGTTTCTTGAGTCTCAACTACAAGCTGAAAGACATCGATCAGCTGTGCTGTGACAAGAAGCAGAAGGACTGCGGAAGTCCCTGGAGCATTCAGATGCATACCTTCTGGTGCAACAGCAAGCGTTGGAGGATTTTAGTGCCAAACAGGACAAAGCTAATAAGCTTGCTAAGCTTATTGCCATCATGGTGGATACCCAGGATAACGTTTCTTGAGCTCTTCTGAAGTTGTTTCAGTTATGCTCTTGTTTTGCTGCCGCGTTTATTTGCACTGGTGGCCAATTTTGACGGTCAGTGTATGTAATATGCTGCTTTGTTCCCTATATTTGCACTAGTGGCGAACTTTGATGCCCAGTGGATGTAATATGTGTAATAGCGGTAATAGGCTAGCGTTTATTGCTTGCTTATTTATTTCCTTATTGTCTTATTTAGTTGTTTGCTTGTAGTCACTGCAGTTCTTTTTCTGTGTTTTTCTAGTGGCCACAATAGCCTATTTTTGGTAACTAGACCAAAATAATCATGGCAACACACGGACTGTTGTAACAATGGGCCTCCTGCAGGCCGTATGTTCCATGGGCCTTCTTCCGGTCTAGGATCCATTGGCCTTCTATACGGGCCATAGGATCCATTGGCCTTCTATACGGGCCTTCTACGGGCCTTAGGATTCATGGGCTTTCTATGGTCCGTAGGGTCCATGGGCCTTCTACGGGCCGTAGGGTCCATGGGCCTTCTACAGGCCGTGCGATCCACTGGCCTTCTATGGGCCGTACGATCCATGGGCCTCATATGGGCCGTACGGTCCATGGGCCTTCTACGGGGCGTATCGTCATTCCGCCAATCATGGGCCATACTGTTCGTGGACCATAACGGGCCGTTAATAGGCCGTATTTTATAAGTCTATGAAAACAGCCCAACGGGTTTTTTACATGAAAACGGCCCAACGTATTAACGGTCCACAAACGGGCCGACTGCAACAATGGGCTGAATTTGGCCCACAAGCAGAAAATGACAGTAACGGGCCGTACGTAACCGAATGCTGCAAATGAGCCCAAGAAATAATGGGCCCTGAGAAGGCCGAAAGATAACTTGGGCTGGAAACGGCCCAACAGAATAACGGGCCGTTAATGGGTATAAAGTGATACACTATTCATTACGGGCCAGTTTCACAATGGGCCGTTAATGGGCCAAGAGTTACAAAGGGCCTCATATGGGCCGAAAGAAGTCATGGGCCACACATGGGCTGGAATCATATTGGACGGCCCAGATGACGCTACTGGGCCTAATTCGGAGAGGTCGTAACGGGCCCTGTGTTAGCGGGTTGTAAATGGGTTATATGCGAACAGGCCGTTAGCAGGCTTTCCGTGGGCCGGCCTGCCATCTTTTGACCAAGTCAAACGGGTTGGCTTTTTCATAGGAATGGGCCTCTGTTGGGCCATGCCACGTGTCGACGTATCATAGGCGCCTTCGGTCCAATGAGTGGATGACATTTGTCCCAACAGTGAGCCGACATGTGTTTCCTCTAGCCAATGATGATTTTACACGTGCAAAATCCCCATTGGTCGGGGCTATTAACAGGTTATCGGATCCAAAATCGGACCCGATAGCTTAACGGCGTTCCGTTACGGTGGATGCCACGTGTCGGTCACCCTTGACGAAAGCTTTTCTGTGATGCGCGATTTATCGTCATGGAAGTGGACACTTCCGTGATGATAATTTTGGTAATGTCATGGAGCACTTCTACGATAGCATAGGTATGACTATCTTGATTCTGTCATAAAATCATCATGGATGTACATGCATGACAGAAAACGTGACCTACTATGACAAACACGTATCATCACGGAAGTGTATTTTTTGTAGTGTTTATTCGTTGTCCGTTGACAACCTTCAGGTTAGTGCCTTCGAAATTATTTATTTAGATGGCTCCAGACCAGTAAACCTCCTCGATGACATATGGGCCTTCCCATTTCGAGAGGAGCTTTCCTGCAAAAAAAATCTAAAGCGAGAGTTGTACAAAAGAACACATTTTCCGACTTTGAACTCGCGCTTTTGGATTCTTTTGTCATGCCATCTTTTAAATTTCTCTTTTAATAATTTTGCATTTTAATAAGCCTGGGTTCTCCATTCATCTAAAGAGCTAATATCAAATAACCTCTTTTCACCGGCAAGTTTGAAATCATAGTTGAGTTCGTTAACTGCCCAGTATGCTTTATGTTCTAAGTCAAGAGGGCAAATGGCAAGCTTTTCCATAAACCATTTTATATGGAGACATACCCATAGGATTTTTATATGATGTTCTATAAGCCCAAAGTGCATCATCTAATTTCTTAGACCAATTCTTCCTGGACCTATTGAGAGTCTTTTGCAAAATTAATTTCATTTCTCTATTGCTAAGTTCAACTTGACTACTAGACTGAGGATGATAAGGTGATGCAATTCTATGGTTAACATCATACTTGGCAAGCATTTTACGAAAAGCACCATGAATAAAGTGTGAACCACAATCAGTCATTAAATATCTAGGGACTCCAAACCTTGGGAAAATAACTTCCTTAAGCATTTTCATAGAGGTGTTGTGATCAGCACTACTAGTTGGAATAGCTTCTACCCATTTAGTAACATAATCAACAGCAACCAAAATATGTGTATACCCATTAGAGGAAGGAAAAGGTCCCATGTAATCAAATCCCCAAACATCAGATGGTTCGACATCAAGTGAATAATTCATAGGCATTTCTTGACGCTTACTAATATTACCTATTCTTTGGCATTCATCACAAGATGAGACAAACTTACGGGCATCCTTGAAGAGAGTGGGCCAATAAAATCCAGATTGCAATACCTTGTGAGCAGTTCTATCTCCAGCATGATACCCTCCATAACCCTCAGAGTGACATTTCCGTAGGATTTGTCCTTGTTCATGCTCAGATACACAGCGTCTAATAATACCATCTACTCCTTCCTTGTAAAGATGTGGGTCATCCCAAAAGTAATGTCTTAAATCATAGAAGAATTTTTTCTTTTGTTGGTATGTAAAGCTAGGAGGTAAATATTTAGCAACAACATAAATAGCATAATCAGCATAGCAAGGAGTACTATTAGCAACATTTATTGCAGCTAACTTCTCATCAGGAAAACTATAATCAATAGGTAGTGGTTCATCAAGCACATTTTCAAGCCTAGAGAAGTTATCTGCTACGGGGTTCTCAACTCCTTTTCTATCAATAATATGTAAATCAAATTCTTGTAACAAGAGAACCCAACGAATAAGTCTAGGTTTAGCATCTTTCTTTTCCATAAGGTATTTAATAGCAGCATGGTCTGTGTGAACGGTTACTTTGGAATCAACAATATAAGGTCTAAATTTATCACAAGCAAACACCACTGCTAAAAATTCTTTTTCAGTAGTAGCATAATTTCTTTGAGCACTGTCTAGAGTTTTACTAGCATAATGAATAACATTCAACTTCTTATCAACTCTTTGTCCTAGAACATCACCAACAGCGTAATAACTAGCATCACACATAATTTCAAAAGGCAAGTTCCAATCAGGTGGTTGAACAATAGGTGCAGAAATTAAGGCTTTCTTGAGTGTTTCAAAGGTTCTAAACAATCATCATCAAAAACAAAAGGAACATCCTTTTGCAAAAGACTAGTAAGAGGCCTAGAAATTTTAGAGAAGTCTTTAATAAATCTCTTATAGAAACCAACATGACCTAGGAAACTATGAATACCTTTGATGTCCTTAGGACATGGCATTTTCTCAATTGCATCAACCTTAGCTTGGTCCACTTCAATACCTCTTTCAGAAATTTTATGACCCAAGACAATTCCCTCATTAACCATAAAGTGGCACTTCTCCCAATTCAAGACAAGATTTATTTGTTCACATCTCTGCAAAACTCGCTCAAGATTGCTTAAACGATCATCAAAGGACTTCCCATAAACAGAAAAGTCATCCATGAAAACCTCAACAATCTTTTCAAAAAAGTCACAGAATATAGCAGTCATGCATCTTTGAAAGGTAGCAGGTGCATTACATAAATCGAAAGGCATACGTCTATAAGCAAATGTTCCAAAAGGAAAAGTAAAAGTGGTCTTTTCTTGATTAGATTGTAAAACATGTATTTGTGAAAACCCAGAGTATCCATCAAGGAAGCAAAAATGTGTGTGCTTAGATAGTCTTTCTAACATTTGATCAATAAAAGGCAGAGGGTAATGATCTTTTCTAGTAGCTTTATTTAATTTTCTATAATCAATTACCATTCTATAGCCCGTGACAATTCTTTGTGGAATAAGCTCATTCTTATCATTAGGAACAACAGTAATACCTCCCTTCTTAGGGATACAATGAACAGGACTTACCCATCTACTATCAGCTACGGGGTAGATTATACCTGCTTCCAGAAGTTTTAGTATTTCCATTCTTATCACTTCTTTCATCTTCGGATTTAACCAATGTTGGTGATCAACAACGGTTTTAGCATCAGGTTCCATATTAATCTTGTGCTGACATAGAGTGGGACTAATGCCCTTAAGATCGTCAAGAGTATATCCAATAGCAGCTCTATGCTTCCTTAGAATTTTCAATAATCTTTCGTGTTCATGTTCTGAAAGGTTAGCACTAATAATAACAGGATATATCTTCTTTTCATCAAGATAAGCATATTTCAAAGTGTCTGGCAATTGTTTTAATTCAAACACAGGGTCACCCTTAGGTGGAGGAGGACCTCCAAGAGTTACAATAGGCAAATTGTGTTTAAGCAGAGGACGTTGTTCAAAGAAGATCTTATCTATTTCATTTCTTTCATGCATATGTAAATCATTCTCATGGTCTAGCAAGTATTGCTCTAAAGGATTAGTAGGTGGCACAACAATAGAAGCAAGACTAATTAATTCATCCTTACTAGGCAATTCTTTTTCATGATGATTTCTACTAAACTTGAAAAAATTAAACGCATGAGATTCATCACCAAAGCTAACACCAACAGTTTGTTTCTTACAATCTATTTTAGCATTGACGGTGTTCAAGAAAGGTCTACCAAATATAATGGGACAAAATTTATCTTGTGTGGTGGTAAGAACAAGAAAATCAGTAGGGTATTTTACCTTCCCACACAAGACTTCAACATCTCTAAGAATCCCAATTGGTGATATAGTATCTCTATTAGCAAGTTTAATAGTAACATCTATGTCTTCTATTTCAGCAGGTGCTATTTCATCTCTAATTTCTTCATACAAGGAGTGTGGAATAGCACTCACTCTAGCACCCATGTCACATAAACCATGATAACATTGATCTCCTATTTTAACTGAAACAACAGACATGCCAACAACTGGTCTATGTTTATCTTTTCCCCCAGGTTTAGCAATTCTAGCAGCTTCTTCACAGACGTAAATAACATGCCCATCCATATCTTCTTCCAAGAGATATTTAACCATAGCAATGTTAGGTTCTACTTTAATTTGTTCATAAAGTTTAGGTGTTCTAACATAGCTTTTGTTAACCACATTTGAAACTTTAGCATGTTCTTTTATCCTAACAGGGAAAGGTGGTTTCTCAATATAAGCAAAAGGAACAACTGGATCAACATTATAAAGTGTAGTTTCTTCTTTAACTGGTACCGGTTCTTTAATTTCATCTTTAATAGGTGGGTGATATTTAACCCACTTTTCTTTAGGAAGTTCAACATGAGTAGCAAATGATTCACAAAAGGAGGCTACTATATCAGAGTCAAGGCCATATTTAGTGCTAAACTTTTGAAAAGCATCGGTATCCATAAAGGATTTAACACAATCATACTTCAGCTTTATACCCGACTCTTTACCTTCATCAAGTTCCCAATCTTCAGAGTTCCGTTTAATTCTTTCCAAAAGATCCCACCGGAATTCAATAGTCTTCTTCATAAAAGAACCAGTACATGAAGTATCGAGCATGGTTTTATCATTACGAGAAAGCCGAGCATAAAAATTCTGAATAATAATTTCTCTTGAGAGCTCATGATTGGGGCATGAATATAACATCGACTTAAGCCCCCCCCCCAAGCTAGAATGATACTTTCTCCTTCACGAGGCCAAAAATTATATATATACACTACAGAAATATGTCAACTTGTGACCACCACTATTGGTCACTGAAAGGTCACAAATTTCCAATTACGACCTTTTTGTGACCAAAAACAGAAGGTGAAAAGTTGGGCGTCGTAAACTGACTATAGCGACCTTTCTTCTGGAATGGTCAAAGACGTTTACGACCAAAATATTCCTACTGTGGCCTTTTGGTCACTAGCAACCTCCCCCAGGCCACGTAGGCATCCAGCGTGGCAAGCTGATGTGGCACAAGATTCAGCCCGGTCCAATTCAATTTTCTACATGGGCCGAGCCCATTGATTCAGCCTTTTTTATGTATTTTTCCTGTGAATTTTTGGTCGACTTCATGGGCCAAGCCCAACAATTCGGCCTTTTAATTTTCTAGGCCATGGCCCTTTTGCAGACCATTTTGTTAAGCCTTTTTGTTCAGGTTTCCCAGAAGTAAAGAATGTTCCAGTCCACTATTATTTGGGCCGTAGCCTTTTTAGAGCCCATATATTATTTGGTCCAATAGACCATTTGGTCTTTTTATTCACTGATTTCCAGTTTACACACTTGAACAACAAACACTCAATAATTCTCTTGATTAAATGATTAAATTTAGAAATCATTCAGCCAAATACACACAACAGCGCATACAATCCGCACGTCCAACATCAACTAAAACAAGCAAAAACAGATACACAAGCACATACAAGTGTGCTTACAAGCAAAAACAGATACACAAGCACCAAAACATGGTGCAACATCAACTAAAACGGTGGTGCGCATCTCCAGGCCTCTTCTGATCTTCCGTCACAGCAGCAGCAGCCTAAACAACATTAGATCCTGATCCAGATCACCAAAAAGAAACATTATTAAATGTTTAGAGACAATGCCATCAACATGAGGCGGTAATCCAACTTAACAGTTTGTCAACATATTTTACATGTGCAAAGGTATTGAGACAATGACATCAACAAGAGAATGCCTCTTGTAATTGTTGTACGCGGCTCTATATGTACCATGTACTAAACACTAAGGAAGTACCAACTACAGTTTCAGTAAAACTACGTTGATCAAAGGGACCAGGATAAACAAATAATTGAGAGCCTCTTTCTTTTTGTTTGAGCAGTCATGGGCTCGCAGAGAAGGTATAGCTACAGAAGTAGAATATGACCAGTTAATATATTGCAGAGAAGGTTTTTGTGCATCAGCACTGAATCTAAGAACATATTCTCAATAATTTAGACACATCGTTTCCAGTTGTTGCAACAGAAGCTTGAGGCTGCTTCTCTATTCTCAATAATTTATGCATCAGTCATTTCTACAGTTTTAGTAAAACTATAAGAACACAAAGTAAAACTTCAAAAACTAAGTCAAATTATATGTACCATGTACGCATAGATTCAAGTATGATACTAAGTGAGCAGGTAGAATCATCCAAGCATGGAGGCAAGTGTCTCACCTGCGGCAACTGACCAGGAGCGAAGTTGAGCATGGCCGGGGCAGGAGCAGCTAGAGTAGCACGGCCGGCATTGAGGTCTGGGGCATCCATAGCCTGCCTGGCATCGGGTGCCCAGACCAAGGGGAGCATCGGGGCGTGCCTGCACGAGGAAGGAAAGCAGCATCAGAGAGTTGAAGGGAAGAAATCAAAGATGAGGGTACCTTGAGGAGCAGAGCAGAGCAGAAGTACTATAAATTAACAGGTCAAGGGTCATTGTTATCCTGGTGGCATTGACAGGCTGCAAAATTGCCTCTACAGTTTATTGTTTAGCTATGATAAATAAGTTGGTACAAGAATGATTGTGGCAACAGTAGATACAGTAAGAATGCAAAGTACATTTAGTGAGAATTGTATTCTTATAATTAAGCTACCAGCAGAGAAGCAGAAAACTGCCGAACAGCCTGGCACTAACATATAGCGCTAAGGCACTGACTGCAGTACAGAAAGCACTCCAAATTCAGATGTGATGGACCAATTCAGAACTTCAGATCAGCTCAGAACTGTTTCCCTGATCAGTTCATCCATTGCTAACAAATCTATACAGAAAGTAATAAATTGTACCCCCTAATAGAGACCAGGAATTGGGCCAAACAGCTCATGTCAACTGGCTACCATTCGAATTATTATTGTACCATGGCATAGAAAAAATTCAGTAACCTCACTTCTACAAATTAACCTGGTGCTGTTGTACTCCTACACCATTCAAGCTCATGGTCGGGATAAACAATACTAATAAGTAATAACCCATAGATAGCATGGTACAGAAGCAAGCAACCAGTTCATACTAGCTATCTGAAGGAACAGCAAACAGTGACAATTGACAGCAGCTGAAGAAAAATACGATCCTACTACTACTCTCATCCATTAAACTGACATCATATAATACAAGCTATCTCAAGGAAGGAGAGAAGGGAATATGGGGTTGGCGTCGGTGAGTAGGTGTATGATCTCCATGGTGTGCTTGATGATGCGGGCCGGCATGACATTCTTCCTGTTCTGCTTGGCCTAGTAGCGCCCCGCCAGGACAAAATCAAATCAATAACTGATGAGTCAAAGACCAATCAATCTTAATATGTCAACTGACGCTTCTGAATTTACTTGAAGAAACATATTCTCACTTACAGATTTTCTCCATCAAGTACAGGGACGAATCTGCCATAAACGGCCTTGACGAGAATGTTCGCCTTCAATGACCTGACAAACATGATTTGAGATGGCAAGTAGTTTCTCAGCAAGGTAAGATAGATAGATGCCACTCCCTCCATCCCACAAGAAAAGATGTTATTACATCAAAAATACTGAAACAACATGGCGCAGTACACTGTAATTAGAAGCGCGTGCAGATTTAAGATTGATGTGTGCATACCTAAAGGCGTCTTGGCAGAAGTGAGTGCTGAGCTTCCCGTCCGCACCCTTGACCAGGTAGAAGTAGACAGCGGTCTGCTCCAACAGGCCGTCGTCGACCAGCACGAGTAGCCTGAACGGGCCGAGCAAGCCCCGCCCCGCTGCGTCGGCGCTCGCGCTGAAAAAGAGAGGATCAATGAAACTGAGAAACTTGTCCGAGTAGAACTAGATAGAACAATACTGAATGTCTATCTAGGATAAATTTCACAACGATTTGAGCTGGATTTTAAGAACTGAGAAAGCTAAGAGCTAAGAAAGCACAACCGTGTAAGCTGCAGTTTGAGAGCTATAGAAAAAACATGTGGCTGTACTGAAGAAAAAGAAAGGTGCTCAGCTACAACACCAACTGTTGTACTATGTGAGCTACAATTTTCAAATCAAAGAACAAAAGTCTGTAGGAATGATCCGACTACTCATCACAGAAATCTCATATTATACTGAAAAATGGCAACTCTTGTTTAAATAGGAAAGTTCTAAGCAATTCAGTTCAGACAACCACCCCTAAAAAATCATGTGTTCTTTGAAAATTCTAGTGCAAAGAAACATGACTGAGTGCGCCACACCAACATAAGCAACTTACTACAGTACCAACTAATCTGCCACTTTGCCCCTCAAAAAGAAACAATCTGCCACTTTGGCCCCTATTTTTGTAGCATTTCAGTTATAGAAACTGCAACTTTAATTGCTAAAACATGTTGCTAGTACATTGAAAACTGGTTTATACACAGGCAGTAACCATGGTGAATGTACACTTGGAGCTATACCAGGATGTAAAAGGTTCTTACCAGTAACCGCAGTCAGTAACCAAGCCATGCCTCGCTTGTCTACTCGCAGCTAGTTGGGTAGCCTCGGCAGTTCAAAATCTTCTTAGGAGCGCAATGCATTCGTCTCGTTCATCCACCACCCTAAACATTCAAGTAAACGAAAGTGAGAGCTGGGAGCTAACTTAAGAGAGACTGCAGCGAATGAAATTAACAACTAGTTTTTTAATGGCTAGGGGTACACACAGCACATATATACAGTTAGAAAAATTGAGCGGGGGGGGGGGTTAAGTGGAGATGCTACATCCTCTTCATAGGAGACAATTCATAGGCAGCACTCAAGGTTTTTTTGGTGGCAATTGTTCTCGATCTAATTGTGCAAATGAATTCAAAACATCAAATGGATTGCAAATGAATTGATTCTAGGATGCAAATCAAATCATCTAAAGATGGACACACAGAGCATCTCTAAAGACAGACACACAGAGCATGGCAAGGACCAGATGCTACGCAGAGCTACCACCTAGGCAGATGGGATCGAGCGGGGGGCAAAAAGAGAGAGTGGGAGGTGGATGACCGACGGCCTGAAAACGCGCCAGGCAGCGAAGCTGGGGCCTGGAGGTCTCCGCGACGACAACCATAGTGCTCTGCGTGAGAAGGGAGGGAATCCACAACGCATCAGGTAAGGGAATGGAAGAGAAAGGAAGAGCAAATCGGGAGAATATCTTACCTCGACGAGCAATAGAAGGACGCAGACGGCCGAGCGGAAGCAGACGACACCATGGAGATGGAGCACCAGGTCCAACCCATGGGGGCGCGGATCTGGAAGCCGGCCCCATGGAGGAGACGGAACTCCAGGTCCAGGCCCATGGCGGACCTGTCAACCGCAGCCGCCGCCGTTGCCATGGGGTTGGAGCTCCAGGTCCAAGCCCTTGCGGATTTGGGAGCCGGCGCTGCCGCCTGACCTGCTCGCGCGCACGATCTCCCTCTTCTCTTCCAATGAGGTGAGGGGAGGTGAGGGAGGGGGGAGAGGGCGGGAGCGCCAACGGCGAGGTCGGAGGGAGACGCGGCAGCCAGGATCTGGCGCCGGAGGTGGCGGCGGCAAGGGAGGAGTGCAGCGCTAGGGTTAGCGCGAGAGAGAGGAGGGCTTGCTGCCATGGGTGGGGTTCGCGCGAGAGAGAGGGGGGGTTGGGTGGGGTTCGCGAGCGAGAGGGGGGTTTGCTGCCGTGGGATGGGATGGATGGATGGACGGATGGACGGATGGATGTTAGGTCATCGATCCAAGACACAAGTGATTCCACCAATCAGAATTAAGCTTAGGTAGTTTTGTTTTTTTTTTCTTTTGTTTCTCTTATAATTTTCACCCTCTAATTCAGGGTAAACATTCAACATATTAACCACTTATAGTTTGCTAAAATGAACAAATAGTGTGCACATGTGTGTATCTTGGGATGACAAACAATGTTGATTTGGGGGTTTTCACTTTCATTGCACAAAAGAGCCATTTCCATTTTTCGAGTGCCCAAAATGAGTTTTTTTGTGAAGAATCTACCATATATTTGTTGCAAAATTGGACCAAATCATTTTTACAAAATACTAGGACATGTTTAATGCACAATTAACACAATGGTTGGGTGTCAAAAGCCTTGATCCACCTTTGGTGAAAAAGACAAATTCCCGCCGATTCATTTGAAAGCGGGTCAAATTTGAACTGCAGCTGCCTCATAGTTTGCTGTTTATTTTTTCCAAAAATCATTTCTAGGTACATAAGTACCTATTTAATCAGAGAAACACCAAAAAAATTCCAAGATTCAACCATTAGCTAGGAACGGTCATTCCCGCCGTTTTGACCGCATTTTGAAACGGGCATAAAAAATTCAAAAAAATCAAAAAATTGGGAAACCTTCGATTGTGTCATGATATGTGGCCAAGTTCCCAGGAAAAATAATAAACTTGTAATACGGAAATTATTTTAAAAAAGTGTTATCAGAAACGAGCTATCACGTGTGGAGATCAATGGCTTTCAAGCCAAATGATCAATCTTATGGCCACATTCATGGCATAGTTTGTTCAAATGATCTCATATTGTGCACAAGGGTGCATATTAGAATGGCAAACAATGTTGCATAAGGAAGTTTTCATTTTCTTTGGACGAAAAAACCATTTTTCATTTTCCGAGTGCCCGAAAGGAGGTTTTTTTGTGAAGGAACTACCAAATAATTGTTGCAAAATTGGACCAAATATTTTTTCTAAAATACTAGGACATATTTAATGCACAATTGACCAAATGGTTGGGTGTAAAAACTTTTGATCCACCTCTCATGAAAAAGACAAATTTCCCCCGATTCAGTTGGAAGCGGGTCAAATTTGAACTGCAGCTGCCTCATAGTTTGCTATTTATTTTTTCCAAAAATCATTTCTAGGTACATAAGTATCTATTTAATCAGAGAAACACCAAAAAAATTCTAAGATTCAACAACTAGCTAGGAACGTTCATTCCCGTCGTTTTGACCGCATTTTGAAACGGGCATAAAAAATTCAAAAAAAATCAAAAAATTGGGAAACCTTCGCATTGTGTCATTATATGTGGCCAAGTTCCCAGGAAAAATAACAAACTTGTAATACGGAAATTATTTTAAAAAAGTGTTCTCAGAAATGAGCTATCATCTCTTAAGATTCATGGCTTTCAAGGCAAATGATCAAACTTATGGCCACATTCGTGGCATAGTTTGTTCAAATGATCTCATATTGTGCACAAGGGTGCATATTGGAATGAAAAACAATGTTGCCTAAGGAAGTTTTCATTTTCTTTGGACGAAAAAACCATTTTTCATTTTTTGAGTGCCCGAAAGGAGGTTTTTTTGTGAAGGAACTACCAAATAATTGTTGCAAAATTGGACCAAATCATTTTTGTAAAATACTAGGACATATTTAATGCACAATTGACCAAATGGTTGGGTGTAAAAAGTTTTGATCCACCTCTCGTGAAAAAGACAAATTTCCGCCGATTTAGTTGGAAGCGGGTCAGTTTTGAACTGTAGCTGCCTCATAGTTTGCTATTTATTTTTTCCAAAAATCATTTCTAGGTACATAAGTACCTATATAATCATAGAACCACCAAAAAAATTCCAAGATTCAACCACTAGCTAGGAACGGTCAAGCCCGCCGTTTTGACCGCATTTTGAAACGGGTATAAAAAATTCAAAAAAAATCAAAAAATTGGGAAACCTTCGCATTGTGTCATCATATGTGGCAAAGTTCCTAGGAAAAATAACAAACTTGTAATACGGTAATTAGTTTTAAAAAGTGTTCTCAGAAATGAGCTATCAAGCGTGAAGATTCATGGCTTTCAAGCCAAATGATCAATCTTATGGCCACATTCATGGCATAGTTTATTCAAACGATCTCATATTGTGCACAAGGGTGCATATTGGAATAGCAAACAATGGCCTAAGGAAGTTTTCATTTTCGTTGGACGAAAAAACCATTTTCCATTTTTCGAGTGCCCGAAAGGAGGTTTTTTTGTGAAGGAACTACCAAATAATTGTTGCAAAATTGGACCAAATCATTTTTATAAAATACTAGGCCATATTTAATACACAATTGACAAAATGGTTTGGTGTAAAAAAATTTGATCCACCTCTCGTGAAAAAGACAAATTTCTGCCGATTCAGTTGGAAGCGGGTCAAATTTGAATTGCAGCTGCCTCATAGTTTGCTATTTATTTTTTCCAAAAATCATTTCTAGTTACATAAGGACCTCTTTAATCATAAATACATGGTTTGGTGGCGATACGTCGAGGTTTGGGCGGTGGCCGAGGGCCCCAACTCTAGAGCGCGTAAACTCGCATGCCCGCCGCGTGGTCACCGCGTGACCGTGGAGTTGCCATGTGTTCTGGGCGGCCTAGGCATGTCTAGTGGGTTGGGCACTCCCCAGGTTGGTGCTAGGAATAAAATTACAACATAAGATTCTCACGAGGAGACCGATCGATGCTCAAACATGAATTAGCAGCCAAGTGTTTGATTAGCGGTACGGGAAATGTACATGGCTAATGGGCGTGAGTTTTGGCCGAGGATGATCAGTTACTAAGAAGACCGTTTTCACAAATTTTCAGCTCAAAAGGAGGAGCCTAGGTGGTACTTGCTTTGCAAACCACCACACTGGACATAAATACGAATGTTGAAGCTCGGCTCAAAATAATGAATGGATTGAGCTGGCATTTGGTGGAGGATGGTTATTTGGGCATAGGAAAGCACTGTAGAAAATGTATACTATTTGGACATGCCAAAGTGGTACTTCCTTCACAAACTGTTACTTTGAACAGAATAGGAAAATGAATATTTTTGAATTATTTTTGAACTAGGCAAGGAAGGTTTTTACATATTTGACGAAGATATGACCCAAAGAATTTATGAGATTTTTTTGGGAATTTTGGGAATGACACAAATATAGGTTGCTTCACAACCTAGGGCAAAAACTGCCACATGGACATGACACATAGGCAAAACTGATGAGGTGGCGCCTAGTCATAGCAACCCACCACAATTTACAAGGCTATGACCATCTATATTGGTCATTAACAACTAGAAATAAGGCAGTGGACTAGCGCTGTTAGCTTTATGACCATTTCATGTAAGGAAATTATGACCTTTCTGACCAAAATGGTCGCAATGGTTTCGGGTTTGGAGCCCCTCGAACAGCTTTTGACCAATTGGTCTCAAATGGTCATAAATCTATGACCAATTCTTCCAGGGTCACTGACAGAAGGTCATAAGTTGACATATTTCTTGTAGTGATAATTCCGATCACGATGAACTAGATGCATAGGATAATTTTTTTGATGGAACTCCAATTTCAAACGTTTCCAATTGCATGATCCAATATCATCGCGTAGCCTATACCATGCCAATGCTTTTACCTTCAAAGATAAAGGGAAAACCTTTTTCATCACTTCATCCCTGGGTAAACCTGCAAGCTTAAACAATCCACAAATTTGTTCCACATGTATCAAGTGCATATCAGGATGTTCAGTTCCGTCTCCTACATAGGGATTAGCTAGCAGTTGTTTTATCATACCCGAAGGGATTTAATATTCAATATTTTCAGTAGGTGCAATAGGTTGAGGGGTAACTAATTGTGGTTCCGGACAAGGTGAAGATACCCCGAACAAACCCCTCGAAGGATTGTTTTCCATAGTAACAAGTGACAATAAATTTCAGCACACTATATAAATGTTTCCTTACCGAATTCCACTTACCAAAGGCGCTTCACTCCCCGGCAACGGCGCCAGAAAATAGCCTTGATGACCCACAAGTGTATGGGGCCAATTGTAGCTCTTTTTGATAAGTAAGAGTGTTGAACCCAACGAGGAGCAGAAGGTAATGACAAGTGGTTTTCAATAGGGTAATGTCTGCAAGTGCTAAGATTGTAAGTAGCAAAGTAGTTTGGTAGCAAGATAATTTATAACGAGCAAGTAACAATAGTAGTAACAAAAATGCAGCAAGGTAGCCCAATCCTTTTGAGACAAAGGACATGCCAAAACAGTTTCTTATAATAAGCAAAGTGTTCTTGAGGGTACACGGGAATTTCATCTAGTTACTTTCATCATGTTGGTTTGATTTGTGTTCGCTACTTTGATAATTTGATATGTGGGTGGACCGGTGCTTAGGTGCTGTTCTTACTTGAATAAACCTCCTACTTATGATTAACCCTCCCGCAAGCATCCGCAACTATGAGAAAAGTATTAAGAATAAATTCTAAGTATAGCATTAAACTCTAGGATCCAATCGGTCTCTTACGGAATAGTGCATAAACTGGGGTTTAAGTTTCTATCACTCTCTCAACCCACCATCTATTTATTACTCCATAATGCATTCCCTTAGGCCCAAATATATATGGTGAAGTGTCATGTAGTCGACGTTCACATGACACCACTAAGGGAATCACAACATACATACCATCAAAATATCGAACACATATCAAGTTCACATGATTACTTGCAACATGATTTCTCCTGTGACCTCAGGAACAAAAGTAACTACTCACAAATAGTCAACATGCTCATGATCAGAGGGGTATTAAATAGCATAATGGATCTGAACATATAATCTTTCACCAAATAAACCATATAGTAATCAACTACAAGATGTAATCAACAATACTAGTCACCCCTAGCACCAATCTATAGTTTCTGTAACAAGATTGAATACAAGAGATGAACTAGGGTTTGAGATGAGATGGTGCTGGTGAAGATGTTGATGGAGATTGCCCTCCCCAAGATGAGAGAGTTGTTGGTGACAATGATGACGATGATTTCCCCCTCCGAGAGGGAAGTTCCCCCGGCAGGATTTCTCCGCCGGGGGGCAAAAGTGCTCCTGTCCAAGTTCAGCCTCGAGATGGCTGCGCTTCGTCCCGAATGTCCTCCTCTTATTTTTTTCTAGGTCAAAATGACTTATATACTAGAAGATGGGCACCGGAGGTGGGCCAAGGAGGGCACAACCCACCAGGGCGCGCCTGGGCTCCCTGGCGCGCTCAGGTGGGTTGTGCCCACCTGGTAGGCCCCCTCTGGTAGTTATTTGCTCCACTATTTCTTAAATATTCCATAAAAATTCTCTGGAAGGCTCAGCTTGTTTGGAGTTGTGTAGAATAGGTAGCCTGACATATCTTTTTCAAGTCCATATTTCCAGCTGCCAGAATTCTCCCTCTTGGTGTGTACCTTACAAGTTATGAGAGAAAAGGCATTAGAATTACTCCAAAAGCATTATTATGGATAAACATATTATAAATAACAGTAAGAAAACATGATGCAAACTGGGCGTATCAGAGGTCGGCTTTTATAGCCGAAGATGGGCGGTGAGAGGCTGCCCGCCGGGTGCCGCATGGCAGGAGCGGGCAAGACATGCGTCGCGGCACCTTCACTGCGCCGCCCGTGATGGATCAATGGAAGGCTGATTGGCGCGGCAGCCTTGGCATTGATTCCCGCGGGAACCGAGGCGATGAGGACGACGAAGGTGGCGAGTCGCTGACTCGGCGGGCCATTCCCGTTCGTGAAAAAAGAAGAGAAAACATGTTTTTCCCGTTTTCGAGGAGGCATGGTCGTGACTCTCGCAAAGGCACAACCGTGCCTCTCGCGGAAGCAAAACCATGAACCTCGCGAAAGGAAAAAAAATAGAAAACGCGTTTGTTTTTCCGTTTCCGAGAGGCACGGCCGTGATTCTCGCGAAAGCACAACCGTGCCTCCCGCGGAAGCAAAACCGTGACTCTCGTGAAAGAAAAGAAAACAAAAAACACGTTTTTTTCGTTTCCGAGAGGCACGGACATGACTCTCGCTAAAGCACAACTGTGCCTCTCGCAGAAGCAAAACCGTGACTCTCGCGAAAAAAAAATAGAAAACACATTTTTTTAGAGGCACGACAGTGACTCTCGCTAAAGCACAATCGTGCCTCTGGCGGAAGCAAAACAGTGACTCTCGCGAAAGGAATTGATTTCCGAGAGGCACGACCATGACTCTCGCGAAAGCACACCCGTGCCTCTCACGGAAGCAAAACCATGACTCTCGCGAAAAAAAATAGGAAACACGTTTTTTTCGTTTCTGAGAGGCACGGCCATGACTCTCGCAAAAGCAAAACCGTGACTCTCGCGATAGGAAAAAAAAGAAAACGTGTTTTTTCACGCAAATTTTCTTTTTAATTTTTTTTGGTCGAAAAGCTAAGGAAGACCGGTGGAAAACAAAAAAAACCGAAAAAACTTGTAAGAAACCAAAAACGCGTGCAGAAAAATAAAAAAGCAAAATCCGGAGGGAGCGCCTAGAACGCGACACATGACGAATGAAGCGCGTCAAGTAGCGCTGATCGTTGCGAGGCTCCCGAAGAAGCGCTCATTAACTAGTTGCTTTCCAAATAGGATCTGCCACCGAGCACACCCGTGTCGTCCTGGCGTGCTAAGAGCATCTCCAGCCGGCCCCCCAGGAAGCCCCCCACGAGCACTTTTTGGACGCCGGCGTCTATTTTTTCTCCCAGTCGGGATCCCAAGACCTCAAAAAGCGCCAGATTTGTCTAAAATTACGGCCGGCGCGCGCAAGCGGAACGCAGCAAACCGGGAGGCAGCTGGGGGCGCCGGCGCGATACTTTCACTGCCAAAGGGCCACTGCCAGCCTCTCTACCCCCTCTCCTTCTTTTCCTGGCTTGGCCCACCATGTGATGCATGCAAAAAAAAGACAAGCTCTCTCTTGCATGCCCGCCTCGCTCCTCTGCTCTCTCTCCTCTCTCCCCTGCTCCTCGCTCCGGCGAGCCGGCCCCGTCTATCGTCGCCGGCCTCGCCTGCATCTCCCTGGAGGAGCCGCAAGCGGCCGACCCCGTCGTCCGTCGTTGGCCCCGCGTCGCGCCTCCCCGGAGCAGCCGCGGAGAAGAAGGTCTCGCCCGCTCGGACACTCCACCTTGTCAGCGCGGTGCCTCGGGGCCACGGAAGCGGACGACGGCGCGGGACGCACGAGGCCGTCCTCGTCGCCCTGCCACAGGTGCACCGGGCACGACGGCTCCGGCAGTGCCATGGGGTCGAACTCCCACTTGCCGAACATGACGGCCATGTCCCTCTTCTTCCGGAGGGTGCCGGGGGCGTGTGCGCCACGCGCAGCGCCCACTGGTCGCCGCGCTCTTGCCGGGATGTACCTGAGCGCACCCGGGTCCACCGGCGGGCCCGTGTGGAGCAGGCGGCGGGCGGGCGGCAGCATGGCGTGGGGCTTGGGAGGGAGGGAGAGCGGCGCCGGGGCCGTGGCCGCGCGGGCTGACGCCGGCGAGCGGGCCGGACGACGGCTGACGGGCGCGAGAAGGAGCCGGCCAGGTCGCGGGCGCGAGGCTGCGGGCGGTGGCGAGCTTTGTGAGCAGAGCACGCACGACTTGGGCGGTGGGGGGGGGGGCAACAAGTGGATATCATTCCACCCCCAAGCTAAAATTTTCGCCGGTAGCCCCCCAAGGGGCGAAAAAAATGCCTCCTCGGGGCTTAACGGCTGGAGATGCCCTAACGGGCCGGCCCAGATGGCACGGCCAGATAGCCAGCTCTGGTTTGGACACGATCGACCCTTCTCTTTCCCTTCCTAAACCCCCTCCTCTCGCTCCCGCTAAACCCAACTTCACACTACCCAGGCAGGCACCCACATCTAAAAAAAAAAAAAACCTAGCCACCTGCGCCTAGGGTTCCGCCCCCATGACCGTCGCCGAGCCGGAGATGCCGGCGTCAGAGCGCAGGCTCGTGGCCCTCGCCAGGTGGGACGCGCTCATCTTCCTGTATTACGGGATCGTTTGGGTCGGCATCGCGGCGTCCCTCGCCAAGGTCATCGCGCACCGCGCTCTGGGCGAGGTCGAGGGTTCCGCCGTTCTCGCGGCGGCGTCCTGGCTCTCCCACCACTCCCTTATCTTCGCTGCTCTGTTCACCCCCGTTGCCTTGATTCTCGTCGGCGCGACCGGAGTGCGCTCCGCGCACAACACCAGGAAGGTAATCGCAGAAAATGCTCCTCTGTGCCTTTTTCAACAGATCCGATTTGCTTCAAACCGGACAGATTTTACAGCAGTTGAAATAGGATTTTACAATGTATGCGGTTTAAATAAGTTGCCAATTCCCAATTAGAAATTAAGATCCATCATTTTCATGAATTCAAAACTGGCATTTGCTTTATGTAAATGTCTCTGCATCCGTCTAGCTTAAGTGCATATAATATGACCTCGTCCTGACCTTTTTTATGTCGAATATGCGTAAATTCTTATGAAGGATATCAAAGAGCCCCCGAAAACTCTTCGCCAGGTTGCGCAGATGATGCTCAAGGATCCTGTCATTGTTGGAGCGCTTGTTTTGCTGGTCTTCCTCCCGCTCATAAGTCATGAAGATTTGGTGGTCGGTCTGTTGCCTGTGAAAGAATCTCAGAGGGAACATGTTCGTTCAGTATTGAGGGATGTGGGGTCATTGGGTGTCGGTGCAGTATTTTGTTTCATCATGTTACCCACTACGGTGCTGAGGCAGTGGAGGTTGAAGTAGAGAGTTATGTGGATGTGCTGTTGAGGTATATACCTGCCCTCTTCTCTGTTCTCCTATTGGCGTGACATTATATTCTTTTTATAAGCCTACTGTTTTTGGTTTGGTGAATAATCCTGATAACTTGCGAGTTTTTTATTTGTGTCCCTATCATTTGTAAATGTAAATGAGTAACACTTATTGGTGTAGGTAACTTTATTCCAAACCATTTTGTCGTACACCCCAGTTAGACCTACAAGAAAGTTTGGTTTCTTGGCTTGTTGATAGATGTTAGCTTTCTTAAAAGTATTTGCAGTTAACAGTGATCTTGTTTGGTACGCATCGCTGTTTGACCAATCAGATCCATATGGTGATATCATTAGTGGAAACCTAGTATGCCTTCTCCATGTTCAGTCATTCCCATGCTTATTATGATCGGCCAGCTTTGAATTTATCCACTGAAACCCACTAAGTGGTAGGCCTCAAATTTCTAAGGGTTGGGTCGTGGTATATCTCCAATTTAATTGCATTATCTTGTTATTTAACTGCCTTTGTTTGCTGTTACATATAAACTTATTGCATTGCTTTAGTGAAGATACAAATAGAAATTCAATTGGAATACTCAAGCAATCCATGATGGTAATATTATAGAACTCATCCTTCATTTAATCCGCAGCTAATATATACTTGCATGTGGTGTTGTTCCATGACATTTTTGTCGAAGTGCATTTGAAAACACATGTCAATGTTGTAGTAAGATTTTCTTCTCTTTCATGGGTTATCAGTGCCCCTTTATTTCCCCAAAGTAACTTGAGCCCCTTTATTTCCCCAAAAGCAACTTGTATCGCAAGAGCAATCTGTAACAAATATTTTTGATAGTTTATATGATTATTTGTTAATTATAGTGGTGCTTCTTGTGCAATAAAACTGAAAAATACCACTGTTGGGGAGTCAATTCAGTAAAGACTTAACACTGAAATACCACTTCATCGAAAAAACCCAATTCCTCTGTTTATACCATTCTTTTGTGCCCTGTGGAGTGTGGATTGCCATGCTTTGTTCTGTCCACCAGTCTTCACAGCGTAATGCATGTGAATATATAGGGTTCATGATCTCAAGATGGTTTCCATATACCGAAAAAGGCTTTGGCCCTGCTTTTTATAGATAAAGCATCGACCATCATGCAACCCGATTCAAACACACGGCACCATATCACACGCACACACCCAAGGCCGGATACACAGGCACTGAAATCAGCAACACCACCCCATACTACTCCAAGCAAACATCAGGTGGACAATAAGCATCACTGTGGAGTTACTAGGGCCCTCAACCGTGAACGACAATGAGATGAAGCCGCGCATGACAAACCGTGAGCTCCAAGGTGGCGTCTTCAGGAAGGTCATGACACCGGAGCGCCGCCACCGCCCGATCCAAGGATCAGGGTATCCTTCGGATCCAGACAACGAGTGACCGCAACAACGACGCCTTCAAGAAGAGTACGACGCTGAAACGCCGCCACCGCTGGCCTGACCGAAGTCAGAAAGGGTTTTCACACCAGCCAGCACTCACCGCCACTGAAATGTGGTACGACCTGCCACACAACCACCACCGAACATTGCACCCCGGTCACCACGCCGCCCAGATGACCATGGCCACCAGACAGCACCTGAGCCACGAGCACCTTGATTCCCACCACCAGGGGTGCTGCTCCGGCATCCGAGACTGCCCCTCATTGACCGGTAAGGTGCTGAAGACCCTCCCCCCATCCGCCCCAAAACAGGCACCTTGGCAAGATTGGGGCCTCGCCGGCCAGATCTGGGCAAGGAAGCTCTGGCAGCCGCAAGCCATGTTGAAGCTGCCCATCACGCCTCCAGACCATGTCGACGTCGTGGACGGGGAGCCCCCTGCCTTCTTCCTCAAAGAGCCCCTGCCACCTCCGGCCAGCCCCCGCGCGCTGCAAGATGAGCCACCAGACCAGCCCATCGATCCGCCCCGGCTGCCGAGCCACGTACCTACTGCACCAGCAGAGGAGAGGAAGGCTGAATCCACCACCGCTGCGCCGCCACGGCTAGCCCGCACCAATCGGATCCTGGATCAGGCAGACCGCTGCCAACAACACGGGCCGGGCACCACCGACGCGCAGCCCATCTCGCTGCCAACACACCCGTGCGCCATGACCTGTGCCGATGCGAGTCCGCGCCGCCGGCGCCCTACGACAATGCCATGACCAGATCTGGACCCCCCCCCCCTCTGGTGGTGGCGAGAGGGAGGAGGGGAGGACTGGGGGTGACGCAGGAGGGGTTAAGGTTCTGTGTATGGTTTCCATATATGCGATAACTACTAATTAGGCCATTTTGTACCATCGATTGTACTGAAATTCAGAGTTCATTTTGAGCTACCTACCATGTACATTGAATTTGCACCTTTGAGGTAGCCTTTCCAAATTAGGATGTTTTACGAAGCAAGAAAAATTACGCTCTATATGCTGAGTTTCGATCGTTGTATTCTCCATCAGGTCTGAGGTTCCACATAACCCTTCCCACTCTTGATCTTCAAAATCTCTCTAAGCTGGTGTAGTTGCAGTTGCATGGTAGTGACCCTTACCATATTAGCATAATACTTACTCTACACATAACAGTACAGACGAGTTCATAATATTGGTTGTTTCATTTTGATAAACATCTGCATATTCTCATTCAAGTGCTTCTTCATATTGGCATTGTTTTTTTTTTGTTACAGACATAACACTGAACAGATGGTGTTAATATGGGCAAGACAAATACAAGAGTTGACTCTTCGCTGAAGTTTGTGGCCCATATAAGTACTGGATTATAGTTAGTTAGTTACATGTATTCACGACTGTAGATTGATCCGCTGCTAGTATCGAATACTCCATGTGCTAGGAGCTCTCGTAATTCGACATTGTGTTGAAGTGTTTATTTGCTGCTGGGAAGCCTGGAATACATGACCAGACAAGTTAGGGGTGGCACCCTCTCCGAGGACAGTGCTTTTTTAGGCATATGTTTTTTGCCATTTTGGCAGTGTTATGTTTGATGACAACCATTTCTTCGCAAGCGGTTGGCCCTGTGGCAGTCATTGTAGAATGTTATGTTTGTAGCGATCATGGATGTTACCGATCTACAGAGTTGTGGGAAACAGTTCTTTGTATCATTCTTCGGATCGCTTGCATCGAAAGAATGCACTCAAATTAGAGCCCAGAAGTATTTGAACATGGCCTATAGGCAGTTCATTTTTTCATTTAGTTCTTCCATGTTTTTTTTTCCATACAATGGTAACACGTGAATGCAGTTCTCCAATATGCATGATTGACTGTTCACATCAATTTTTTTAATAAATTACATTGAACTGTAACGCTAATGTGAATTTATTTCTTGAGATTGTGTTAGCTCACCAAGAAGGTAGGTAGATTAGACCAAATGTGTTGTATGGCACCCTTTCGAAATAAAGATTTGTAAAAAAATACAGTCAACCATAATTGTCATTCTCGGCACAACTATTTTGATCTACAACATCATAATAATTCTACCCGTCTAAAAAATCGGTGTTGTTTACTTGAAAAACCCTTTTCTCGCTCTAAGTACAAACTTCTATCATCTAAGTTTCAACACTATAAAGTAGTATGTACTCCTAGTTTGGAATAGACAATTTGAATTCCTATGTAGTTTGAACTAAATAATTCGAATTCTATGTTATTTGAACTAAACAGTTTGAATTCCAACCTTTTTCTCTGAAAGTTTCATCTTCTTAGAGTCCCCATTGTGGTTGTCATGAAGTTAATATATAACTGAGTTTATAGCTAGAAAGTTCTAAACTCCAACAGGGAGTCGCAAGGATTCAAAATTTTGGGAAAAAAATTGGCAGCAAATATGAACGTTTCACCAGTTCTTTTTTCGAATCATCATTCCTTCTCATTCATTATAATAAAGTTTTACATCACTTACAAGCAAAGAAATACGGAAATGTTAACGCCCACACGTGTGGGCGTTTACCATCTTGACCACACGCATCCATCACTGTTGGGTACTTTGTGCACGAATCTTGGCACAATCCGGTCGTTTTTCTGCGCCACGCAGGACAAGGCGCGTGTGTGGTGTGTGAGACAGTTCGCCCGCACGTTGGTTGCCCTCCCGCGGTCAGCGGTTGCCACTCGGGATCGTGCGGTGGAACTGCTATGCACTCGCACGCCACGCGCCGACCGTGGTTGACGTCAAACACGTCGCGCACTCCCCCCCCCTCTCTCACGGTTCCATTTACTCACCCCCGCAGTTACTGGCACAACCCACTTCGCATTTCAAACCATTGGAGGAGAAGACGAGGGGAGAAGGCGACGGCGGAGGCGGAAGAATCGACGGTGTTCGCGGCCGTCGGTGGTGCTCGCCGGACCGGAGCGGCTTCGCCGGAGCGCCTGCAGATTGAAGGTAATGCTCGCTCCAACTCTCACAATCCTTTCCTGCATTTTTCCCCCTTCCCTCCCTGTTCGATTCCTCGCTCGAGATTCGTAGAGATTTAGGCGATTTGGCGATGCGTCGGCGTTCCCGTCGGCGGCGGAGTCTTGTGCTAGCCGTTTTTCGGTGGCACTGGGCAGTTTCGTCGCTGCCGTGGCGGCGGCCTCGTCGGTGTGGTTCTGCCTGTCCGGAGGCACACACTAGTTGTGCCTTGGGATTGGGCAGGTGTCTTCCGGTCTGTTAGTTGCGCATTGGTTTGAATTGGTGTTTGTAATCAGTTCGGGGAGAATTTTGAGGTTGAATTTGAAGTCATTGTAGTTGCCATTGAACCCTAGATCTAGTTAGTTGTTTTTGAAACTGCAGTATGAGGCAAACGTGGTAGTTTGATTAACTATCATGACTGTACGACAACTAACTTCCTGAATGAATGTGATAGTTGCCACAAACATGCTTTCCCATGCGGCAACTAACTTACTGAAATGACTGTGATAGTTGCCACAAACAAGCTTTCTCATGCGGCAACTAATTTATTGAATGACTGTGATAGTTGCCACACACACGCTCTTCCATGTGGCAACTAATTTCCTGAATTACTGTGATAGTAGCCACAAACATGCTTTTTCATTGTGGCAACTAATTTTCCTGAATGATTGTGATAGTTGCCACACTGTATGAATGGTAAAGTGTAGTAAATCGGTAGTCACTGCAGTTTCATCAACCAACTGCACTGGACGGCAACTAATCTGCACATCAAGTGTGCCTGTTGCCACATGGATAGTATATTCTTGTGGCAAATAGAATATGAACACACTGTGTCTGTTGCCATACTGTAGACAGGACAATGTGGCAAATTGGCTGCATAACATGGCAACCAATTTGCATATCAATTGTGTTAGATGCCATACATATGCTTTCCATGTGGCAAGGTTTTGTCTGACCACAACATGTCTGTTGCCATGTTACATTCAGTATAATGTGGCAAATTCATTGTACTGCAGACGCAATTTTTGTGTTTTGCCACAATGACTTGTGATATCTGAACACACTGTGGCAATTTTCAGGTTCTTCATTAGATGTTTTTCATCGCTTTTTTGTATTATGTGTTGCATTTTAACATGGCAATTTCAACCTAGCACATTTTTGCCGCTGAACACATAGCATTTCATTGGTGTATTTAGGACAGGGTGTGAGCTACCACATCTTAGTTTTTGTGCAGTGGATGATTTTGTGACTTTCTATCGTACTATCTTAGGCTAACATGGCAACTTCAACATTTTGTTTTCAAGTGCATTTACGATCTGTACACTTTTTTTTTGAAAATATAACCAATGTGCTTACTTGCCATGTTTATGTTTTCGACAATCATAGGGGGGTGCGTGTGTGTTCATGTGATATTTTGCATTCACTAGTTGACATTTTCTGTTAGGTGGCAACTGCTTACATCTTGCATTTTCATTTCCACCGTGACAATTTGGTCTGTTCCTATCTCAGCAGAATGGCTCGTGGTGATCATCAAAATGATGATGATGATTTCATGGATCCACCACAGCATAATCGGGCAACTAGACGGAGAAAAGAGGGTGATGAGGTAACTGTCCACACACCCCCCTCCTCCTGCTTATGTTATTGGTTGCCACCTCGAGCTTGCAGTCGTCTGTCATGAACTAAAATTTCATGACAGTGCAAAACATGGCAACAACTGATCACTTTTTGTCTGTTTTTTGCAGAAGAAGAAACGTATTCGCAATAGAGCCTCCCAAGAACGACTGACTACGTTGACTGATAGATTTACCGACGATCAAAAGGGAGCTGCTGCTGAGATGGGTATACAGGCTCTGATGAATGTCCGGTGCACGAACCTTGTCAACCCTGTATGCGACTGGCTTGGTGAGATTTACAACCCCGCCTCCAGGGAATTTGCGATTCCGGGATGTGGAAGACTACCATTGAATGAGGAATCCGTGTTCTGCACTTTGGGTGTGCCTCATGGACATATCAAAGTCCCATACGAGGTCAATAACGAGATCGAGGAAGCGCTGTTCCCTCGTTTGTTTCCTGGGTTGGAATCCATGTCGAACACGTCTACACTGGCAGATTCGCTGCAGGCCATGACAACCCATGGAGATGTTTTTAAGATGAAGCTACTCATGTACCTCATCTCAGCTGTTTTCGCGCCGACCACTTCTCTTCGCTCAAGCAACAAATGCTTCCCCATCCTGGTGAATGATCCATCTTTACTACTTTATTTTCCTTCAATCTTTTGGCTCCGATGTCATGTGTAAAGCTAGTCATTGCCAGTGTTTTTTGATGTTTTTTTTCATTTGATTTCTGATGCGGCAACCCTTTATGCTGAAATTTTGTGCGGTGCAGGCGGATCTGAAAAATGTGAAGAACATGAATTGGTGTAAGTTTATTGCCAACTTGCTGCACGATGCATTCTCAAGCAAGATGTACCAAAATGGTTGTCGACTGCATTTAATGGTATTTTTTTACCAGTCCTTTCTGTGAACACTCTATTTAACACACTTTTATTCATGCATGGCAACCTGATCATAACAAGATGGCAACTGCCATAATGACAATATGGCAACTGGCATAATGACAATATGGCAACTGCCATCATATTATTATGGCAACTATCATCATACTATGATGGCAACTGCCATCATGGCAATATGGCAACTACCATCACACTATGACGGCAACTAGCACATACAGATGGCAACTTCTTCTTTTTTCTCTTTTTCATGCACCTCAACTTGATTATCATGGGAACATAGATTATCCTATTTTTTTTCCGCAAACTAACATGATGCCAACTGATATTTCTTTCTTTCTAAAATTGTTTTACATCAGGTCATGTACGTCGACTGTCTTGATCTGTCCACCGTGGATTTCACTGGGACAGGAGGCCCGCCGCCTACGCACAAGTTTGCTGTTTCTGCGTGGACTATCAACGCTGTCAAGGCTGTGCTTGCCGCAGACAGGGTAACTGATACCAAATATGGAAAACTGCAGGTTAGTTCTGGTTTCTTTCTCCACACGGCATGCTTACAAATTTGACATGAGGCAACCATCTGTGGTTCATAAGAGATGACTACCTTTATTAGCCATGGCTGTCTGCATATTGTATCCATGTCTCACTCCACATGGCAACTCTTTTCATTCGTGCTGAAACTTACATTCTCTCTCTTACATCCTAGCTATTTTTTTTTGTTTTTTCCAACTGATGGCCAAGCATGCTATAGACTACAACGTGTTTGGGGGGCCTCAAAACTTTGGAAAGTGGATGGACGTGCACTCAGCTCCGTCTTGCCCTATTGAGGTAATCAAAAGATCTACATCTATGGTTTGCATTGGATTATTTTTGATGTCGCGCAAGTGACTGTAATATGGGTGGTTATTGATGATTCTTGTTTCGTGCACATGCGAGGGCATCTGTTGAGCATCTAATTGGGAAGTTTGCATCCGGAATGACCGGCTTGCTCGGGAAGTTGGTTGAGGGGTGGACGTCCCTCAGTGGCTCTGACAGCGACGCGGTTGCGAGGCAGTTCACTTCATTTGTCCCAGAACATACACATCGGCCAACTGGTTGCCGTGGCCGGTATGACTACAATAGTTCCCAAGAGCCTGCTGACACACAAGATGAACTAGATGGAGACGCTGGTCTCAGCAAGGATGACGACGATGACATGGAGAATATGCAACAGGACACCGATGATGATGAACATGCTGAAGTTCGTGCAGGTGGTAACAAGGGCAAGGATGCACCAGATGTCCCCCCACCGGAGAAAGTCAAAGAACATACGGCTGCGAGAGGCGAGGGGGTATTGCCATCAAAGAGGGGGAGGGCTCCAGAGGATGTTGGGCAGGGTTCTCCTGGCAAGAGGTCTAGGACCGATCCCGTAGCTGCCAGGAGGAGGTTCGACTTTAATTTTAGTTTTTTGCTTTGTCTATATTCTTGGAACAGACTGATCCCTTTTTTGCACTTGTTTTTGCCAAGCGCGGCAACGAGTTTGCTGTCTGACAATTGCCACCTTTTTTCCCTCCATCTCATACGTGCAGTGAGCCAACAGCTGGTGGACGAGCAGTTACGAAGAAACAGGCGCCAACGCCAACCCGTGTTTTTTCTCGGTTGAACAAAGGTGCCCCCATTGCCGGTGACACCCCTTCCACCAGGTCATCTCCTCGTACAACGACATCCAACACCGGGGATCCTGTCGTGTTGCCAGACCTGAGGAAGCCAGTCAAGAAGTAGGTTTTCCATGCGCTTTCATTGGCATAGTGCTATATTTTTTTTGATTTTCCAATGCATCCGTTCAGCTTGTCACATGGTCTTCTGTCATCGTCCCCACATGGCAACTGCTGTTTTCCAAATGATTTTTTCCTTCCTTTTTAAGTGCATGGCAACTCCTATTAGTTTTTACATGGCAACTGGCATCTAGGCCAAATGTCAACTCTTACTGTACCTAATGGAAACTGCCATCTTTACCGTTGGCTTGTGTGCTCATCCCATACCTAGGTTTGAAATTGCATTCATGGCAGATCAGACATTTTTATCATTCTTCAAGTTGGCTAACGTGGCAACTATTGCTGGATTTGTATGGCAACTGCTAACTATGCGACATGGCAACTCATGTTCCCCTTACATGGCAACTACCAGCTTTTCCACTTATTTTTCATTTTTTTATGATTTCTTCCATGGCAAATATATTTTGTTCATTTTTTAATACCTTTTTCATGTGCTTTCTTTTTTTGCAGGGTGAAGAAGACTACTACGCGCGGGGCCAAGCATACCAGTAAGGACCCACTCGAACGCCTTCATTCAAAGTTGTCAACAGGGGGCAACTTAGATGTTCATGAGGTGCCAGGCGACAATACTGCTGCTGCACCGTCAACTGCTCCCACTAACTCTGACGCAAGTGGCCGACCATCTCCGTCGGCTACAGATGTGCAGGCTAGAACAACAGGCATCCGTACATCGAGGAGTGAAGAGTCGGTATCTGCCAGGACAGCTGAAATATTGCCAACTCTTCTAGCAATGAAGGATGCTGCTGTGAGCCATGCCACCCCATCAGCAAGCGTTGAAGTGGACGCTCCCGAGACCAACCTAAGCAAGGAAGATTCCCGCTCATCTGACACTGATTCGAAGCGCGTGTGTGGTGGCACTCCTGTGTCCATGACAGAAGTGGCTGAGGTGGCAGTTCACAATGATATGCCATCTACAGGTGAGAGTCTTGGCACAACAGCTCCAGCTCCTGTCGGTGTAGATACTGCGAAGGTGGCTGTTTCCCGTGCTGGTCTTCCACCTAGGCATCGTAGCCCCCGCAAGCAATCAACATACATACCCAACGCACCAGCTGTAGCTAGGAGCAGCAGAGACGAGTCTGGTTATGTTCCTGCGTCCACACTATTCCCGCCACCTGCCAAAAGCAATGTGATGGAGAAACCGGAAGATCGGAGCACAACTGATGCATGTGTCAAGCCGGGCACGAGTGACGCAGGTGAACGTCCAGAGCAGACTGCGCCTTTACCCGCAGTGGAAATTCCCAGCTTAAATCTGCGCACTTCCAGGCTCCCAGTCAATGTGGGTGTCCCATACAGCCCAAACAAGAAGATTGTTAAGAAAGCTGCGGCTGATACCGCTGACAACACGCCTCGCCCTACAAATAAGCCCGATCATTCTGTAGCGGCCGATTCAGATATGTTTGTTGATCTTTCACCCTTGGATTCTGCCCCGCAAGTTGTTCGTGGTCCGGTCAGTAGGCATGAGAGGCACCCAATGGCCTTCACCCCACTGAGCTTTAGTCTTGGCATTAGTCAAGATCAACCAGTGGTGCCAGATCCTATGCCAGTTGCCTTTGCTTTCCCGGGAGGCATGCCCGCAATGATGGCGCAGCCAATGGTCGAGGGCAGGAAGGCTGTCAAGTTCGCAGAGCCGATAGTCCAAGGTACATTTATCATGTGCTTATCATTTTCTTGTATACATCTTTGTAGTTTGACTTTTGTCCCAATCATATTTTTTGGGGGTCCTCACTTATGATGGCAACTAATATGTGATGACATGGCAACTGGATTTGATGCACCATGTCACCTACATTTTTTTGCAGCCATGCTGCATTTCACATTGGGCAACCACATGGCAACTGAAGTTGATTCAACATGGCAACTGTAGTTGCTGTCACATGGCAAATACAGTGCAATACACATGGCAACTGGATTTGCTGCACCATGTCACCTGCATTTTTCGTTTCCATGCTGCTTTTTTTCCATTCAGCAAGCACATGGCAAGTGGAGTTAGCACAACATGGCAACTGTAGTTGCTGTGACATGGCAACTACATGGCAACTACAGTGCAACTACACGGCAACTGTAGTTGCTATGACATGGCCACTGTAGTTGCACCACACATGGCAACGCCCCACTTTTTGTACCTACATATCACATCATGTACCCTATCTTCTCACAATCCATCTGTTTTTGATTTCTAGGTATCCTAATCCACTTTTTTGATCCTTGCAGCCACCCCTAAGGAGATTTCACCGTCACTTGATGAAGCTTACCGCAGGATCGAGGAGGCAGCATTGCAGAGGAGGTCCTCACGAGGGCAGGGGCAATCAAGTTCCAACATGCCTGCAGATACGGTATCTGAGGATACCATTAGGAGTGCCACCCCTGGTTCTGTGAGGCAGCAAAGGGTAGTTCACCCACCTCCCGCGGAAGACTACGAGCCCGAATTCAGGGCCACTAAGGAACAAACCCAGCTATACGATATTGTCAAGCGGTTTGGAAATGCGAGGGCCAGTAGCAAGCACATGAAGGAGCTGAAAGCGTAAATGACCACACCACATAATCTCTCATTTTGCTTTGCTCCTTTTTTACCATTCACCTTCTTCGTACTTTCTATACATGATCCGCTTACGTTTTAGTTCTTTCAGTTTTTACTTAGTAGGCATGATTCTTTCATGTTATATCGTTTTCAGACAGCTCATGTTTGGATAGAACCAAGGTCATTCAATGCGAAGCGACGTACGTCGACCTGGGTGATCTTGCCGAGTTCGTGAGGCCAAACGGTAGAATGTCGACGAATGTAGTTGCATGCGGGATTGACTACATCAACAATCATACGGATGTGTGTGCCAACAAAATAATCATGCATTACAGTGTGACCTACAAAATATGGGATGGTGACTTCCACCACAAAATCCCGAGGAAGAATTTTGCTCAACATGGTGAATTCAAGCTCACACTGAAGAAATATGTGAGTACTCCTTCCCTGTTTGCACTTTTTTCACATGGTATGGTTTTTTGCCATCATCTGCACTCTGTTTATGTGGCAGATGTTTCATGTGGCAATAGCTACCGTGCAAACTGACATTTTGATTTTTGCATCCCGTGCAAACTATGTGGCAATTTCATAGTAAAATACATGGCAAATTTTGTTCATACATGGACGACGACTTTCTTTCAACTACCCCCACCATAACTAAACATTCTATGTGATTCTTCTTTTTTTGTCCCTCTGTTGTTCTTCATGTGAACTCTGCTTCTCATTTCCTTCACTTTTACATGCAGGTCATGTTCCCCATGTTCCAGGAGCTTGCACCACATGACCAACACGACAAGTGTGGTCACCACTATGCGATCTGTCTTGACCTGAAGAACCAACGCTTTGAGGTGCTTGATTCAATGCGTTCGGCAGCTGATGCAGACCTTACTTCGCATGCTGAATTCTTCATCAACAACGTCAAAGAGACATGGAACCGTCACTACGAAAACTCAAAGGTCCAGATCAGACATTTCCCGGTTGAGTATGTGCCGACTACGAATCAAGGGAACACGTAATTTCCCAGCCCCCTCCTTCATGTGCCATTTACATCAATCCCACCCCTCTTTTTGTTGTTACATCTGAATTGAAGTTTATCACTGCTATGTCAGTCCTTTTTTGCGAGTTCACCTGACTCTTTTTCTTGTGCAGGATGGACTGTGGCTTTCACACGTTGGAATACTTTGCAAAGTGGGAAGGTAGACTTGTCCCCGCTGTCACAGCTGCAACGGTCGTTGAGCTCCAGAAAATCTACACATGGAACTGGTTGACGAATGAAGATTTCAACAAGCGGTCCGGAGCACGCGAGTTCGTGAAGGAAGCTGTCAAGAAAGTCATCAAGAAGTACAAGTGATCACGTGGCGTTACACTCCAGACGCATACCTTACATTCTATTGCCGAGGAATGTAAGGTACTATCTCTTTGTTCTCGTCAAAAACTATGTTCGTGTGCTATGTTATGACTGCAACCCCGCGTAGCCTACTATGTAGTGGTGCTGTGTGAGCGACATTTGAATAGTTTCTGTAATATATGTGTGGATGTGAACCTATTTAGGCGTGACAGCAGATATGTTTTTATGTTTATCATTATTACTATGGTTTCATCATTTGTAGCACCAGTTTGCTGTTTCGAATGCGTCTACGATGTTTTAAAACATGGAAAATATAGTTCATCAGACATGGTTAGTGAAAGTCATCGTCGTTTTTCATTTGGCTTTTTTGCTTCTTCTTTTTCATCGCTAACTGCACCGGCTAGCATGGTAGGTTGATCATGTAGCCACAACCTTTGTTGCGGTTTATGCACGTTACGCTTTTTTCAACTTGTTTCCCATACATTGCACACAACACACTATGTGTCACTAAACCGCGTCGAATTATCATGGAAATATATGCGATGCAGAGTCATTACAAATACCATGGCATATTTCCAGTACAGCTAACATGGCAGATTCAGTACAAACAACACGGCAGATCCAGCATAATTAACATGGCAGATCCAGTACAATTAACATGGCAGATCCAGTACAAGTAACATGGCAGATCCAGTACAACTAGCATGGCATATTTAGTATAAAATAGCATGGCATATTTAGTATAAAATAGCATGGCGGATTAACTACACATAACATGGAAGATTAAGTACCCATAACATGGCAGATTAAGTACCCATAACATGGCAACTGCATTTATCCATTCTATGTATTTTCCTTCAACTTCTGATGCCCCTCAAGAGTCATTCTCCCAATTTTACAAAAAAATCACAACATCTAGGGTACAAAACAAAATGTCCACAAGGACCATGTCACAACGCCCCAATTTTTGCTTATGGATTGCCCGTCCCTTTCTTCGTTTTCTTGTGTTTTGCTTGAATCTCCAATACCGATTTGTACCTTATCTCTCTTGGACGACCCTTTGTGATGGAACAGGGTGGGTTCCTGACCTGGGTTTGTGTGTTTGCTATTCCAGATCCTATCTCCGAGTTTTCAGATGATGGCCTCGTGGATGAAGGCACACTTGATGTGCAGGGGAACCGGTGTAAGGCTTCCTCAGCTTTCCTCTTCTTGATCTCGTCAAGCTCTCTTTTCAGGGCCTTCCTGTGTTTTTCTGCGACTCTCGCTGTCTCATCACTCTTGCACGCTTCATCAATTAGCTCAGCATAGTTCTTTGTCAGCACAACGTGCCTCATGGCTTCCATGGTTGCCTCAGGTCTCTCGTCATGCACAGCCAGAACTGCGTTTGTTGTCTGTGGCGCAAACGCGTCGTCAGTGTCCCAAGTCCATCGTCGCCTTATGAAATGGCGGGGCATCCGTGTCACAACGTTCATGTCCCTTACTTTTAGTATGTGACAGCACACAATGTCGTCCCGTTCAAACTTGCAACATTGGCAGTAGTATTCTCCTTCGCCTATCGAGGCTTTGACGAAGTAGTTCCTTCCTTTGTCTGGGTCTTCAGGTTCTGAATCTGACATGCCCAAAATAGAACACACCTTGAACGTATGTTCGTCCACCTGGAAAGCCGTGAACATGCTGGCACGCTTTATTTCTTCCTGGAATCTGCAAGTTTTGTGTGTTTTCTGTTAAACTATCGTGCGCTCTTTTTTGTAGCACCTTATGTTGTCATGGAAATAGAAATACATTTTGTTTGAACATGGCAAACATAGTACATTGAACATGGCAAATATAGTACCTTGAACATGGCAACTGCAGTACACTAGACATGGCAACTGCAGTACACCAGACATGGCAACTGCAGTAAACTAGACAAGGCAACTGTAGTACATTTTCAACTGGCCATCATCATTTCCACACCAACATTCCCCAATGGAAGCACATTGCATAAAACATGGCAACTGCATTTTTATTAAACATGGCATCTACAGTTGAGTAAACATGGCAATTGCATTTTCAACAAACATGGAAGTTGCATTTTAGTAAACATGGCAATTGCATTTCAGCATATGTGTCGACAATATAAAAAATTTCAGTTGACATTGGCATTTGCATACCAACATGCCCCAATGGAAGTACAGTGCATTAAACATGGCAACTGCACTTCATTGAACATGGAAAATGCATCCGAGCAAGCATGGAAAACAGAATTTTCATTGAACATGGCAACTGCAGCTGAGTAAGCATGGCAAATAGTATTTCATTAAACATGGCAACTGCATATCATGGCAACTGCATAGCACTCTATATGACACCTACTGCCTTAGTGCTTTTGCGCAAATAAGACCGTAACGCAACTAACTTACTTGTTAAAGATCTTGTTGGTGTATATCTTGCTCATTTGCCTCTCCATCGGTAAATACGTTAGCAATTTTGGCTGCTTTAGCGTGGTGGTCGCTTCTTGCTGTAGCTCAGATCCCAGAATTTTTTGTTGCAAAGCTGTGTACTGCTTGGCAAACTGTAGCAATGAGTTGCCAGGGCTCACGTACCGCTTCAAAACAGCATTGAACCCCTCGCTGCGCTGCGTAGTCTGCAGAAAGGGGAAGAAGCACTGCATGAAGTAGGCCGGCACCCAGTACATTCGCTTCTACCACAGGCTAGCAAGCGTCTCGTTGTCTTGGACTTGATATGTTTCAATCATGGCCATCCAGCTCCTTTCAAACTCCTCCACCGTCAAGCTGTGGTCCACGCACAGCTCGAATGCCTTGTGGAGCTCTGGACGGTCAGCAAAGAACGGTCCTATCGTCTCTTCAGCCTTCTTTATAATGTGCCACCTGCAGTGCCTATGCACTGCCAACGGAAAGACCTCCTCTATGCCTGCACGCATGCTGAAATCTTGGTCTGTTATTATGTTCATCGGAGCAAGTCCATCCATGCACTCTAAGAAGGTCTTGAATAGCCAAACATACCCATCCGTGTCTTCCTTCCGAACGAGCCCGCAGCCGAACTGTAACGACTGATTGTGGTTATTTATTCCTATGAATGGAGCACATGGCATCTTGTAGATATTAGTCAGATACGTCGCGTCGAATGAAATGCAATCTCGGAAATGTTTGTAGGCTCTCCTTGCAGCACCATCCACCCAATACATGTTCCTGACACGGTCCTCATCGTCCAACCTTATCCTGTAGAAGAAATCTGGATCTTCCTTCGCTTTCTCATTGAAGTAGGCCATTGTGGCCTCTATGTCAGCCAACTTGCTCTCTCTACGGTACTTTGCCTGTAGGTTTGTGACGTCAGCTGGTATGTAGGGCATGCTACTCAGTTTCCCCTTTTTGTTGTGGATGAGTGATAGTATCTGGACCATTCTTGATGGACCGACGTTACAATCATGTAGCAGCTTTATGAATTGCCTTTCGACGGGGGTGAATCCTCTATGGGCGGTCAGAAATTTTACCAGGTCGAACTTCTTTACGAGTTTGTGGTTGTGCTCGTCAAAATATTCAGTGACCACATACTGTGTTCCATCTACGTTTGGCTTACACCGGACAGGGCATCCCGTCTTGAGAATGATCCCTCTCTTTCGTTCCGGAACGACAGACGCAACACCTTTCCCCTTCTTGTTCTTCGTGCCTTGTGGCACCTCATCTCACCTCTGCTGTACTCGTTAGTTTTCTTAATTTTCCTATGGTATTTGGTGTTGACGGCAAACCCATGGAACTTTGCATATGTCTGGTATAATTCCTTTGCTTCTGCAAACGATTCAAATCTCTGCCCAACGTACGGTGGCTGAGGTACCATGATCTCTGGTTGCCCATCATCTTCATCCCCTTGTGCCTCGTCGTCAGTTTCGTCATTCACTTCAGTATCGGCGGCAGTTTCATCTACTTGAGTGTTGCCAGTGCTTGTGTTCAAAGGGGTGCCTATCGGAATTTTTGGAATGATTGCCATTTCCGACTCTGACTCGGCATTGTTCGCGACATGATTGTCTGCTGGCTGGGGGAACGCGTCTTCCGTGCGCTCAGAGCTGCCCGCAGTAGATGTCCCCGCGCCGCTGTTCACTATAGTTGTAGGCCCTATAATGGAAAAAACAAGTACAAGAGCAAGATTTTTGTTTGAATAACATGTTTATCGCAACGGATCACATCAACGTCGAGAATTTGGCATTACATCATTCGAACAACAAGCTGTGAGTCCGCGCGTGGACATGTGTGGCAAATGTAGTTGTCCAGTCATGGCAGCTACAGTCCAACAAACATGGCAACTATTGTTTGCCAATGCACGACAACCAACTCCTTTTTTAGTACGAAAACTTGGATTCTATATGCATGGCAGCTGCAGTCCTGCATACATGGCAAATACTGCTACCAACACATGGCAACCACTGTGTTCTAGCAACAAAACTATTGCATTCTAAGCCTGATCTCACTAGGCAAAATGCGATCAACCATTAGTGATGCACACATGCTTTTAGAAGTTGGCAAATTTTCGAAGACAATACATGACTCATTACACGCAACCACTTGTTAGCGTTTTATGCTTGGTTTTGTCCACCATCACTGGTACAAATCTTGTTTTTCGTCACGTGCTTTTTTTGCCACAAAAACAAATCTAGTGCTGTTTTGTGGTTCAATTTTTTCCTTACCTTGTTGTGCTGCATGTGCCCATCTTGTGTGGTCTGTGACACCAAATTGATGTGCTCTATCTGCAATCTGTGAAGCTTGCCACGAGACGCTTGCCGGGTTACCACCACCATAATAACCTGTAAGCATCGTAGTAGTTGGTTAATACATGGAAAATGCAGTTTGTGCTAGCATGGCAACTGTAGTTGCCCCTGGTATGGAAACTGCAGTTGTCCTGGTATGGCAACTGCAGTTGCCCTGGCATGGCAACTGCAGTTGTTCCTCCATGGCAACTGCAGTTGTTCCTCCATGGCAACTTCAGCTGTCCAGGGATGGCAACAACAGTTATCTAGGGATGACAACTGCAGTTATTTATCCATGGCAATTGCAGATGTCCAGTCATGGGAACTGCAATTGTCAACTATGCTCCTTCTGGTAATTCACCATCCGCAACTTCACTTTTTTATGGACTCACCTGTGTATGATGTCGATGGCAGGTACATGGGTGCTGCCTGATGCCACGTGCTGCATGAAGGCTCTGCATTTTCACCCGTCATAACTCATGAGTCTTTTTGCCAATTTTTGCATGTTTATTTTTCATGTCCAGACCAGTATGTGTTCTTTTTCGTATGCGTTACCTTGATTAGCCATATTAGCTAGTTGAAGTTGGTTGCCCTTACATTTGTCAGTGTTAGCGCCTTGTGACTGAACTTGCCACGGGGGCCCCCTGAGTGTGTTTTGGTCATAAGAACCTGCAAAAAATGACAGTGTACGACATAAGTAGAATGTCATCTTCATCATTCCGAAGATGGCAACTGTTCTCTTCTTTTGTTATCACGCATCATACGAATGCCTGCATACTGTTCTAGTAGTGGCAGCAACGGCCCTGCAGAAATGAGTTGACTGTACTCTGATGCATCCCAAGGGGGCATTTCTGGCCTTTGAGAACCCCAAGTATCAGCGCCATCTTCGTGATTCATTCTTTCCGCGTCTCGCTTCTTCCAATGTGTTCTCAATAACTGCATGAACAAGAATGCATCAACAATCCACAAGAATTGTATTCTTCTGCTGCTTGCACATAGAAGATAACACGTCAGTGTTATCACATTTTCATGCGTAGGCAACCAACACATCGCGGCAAGTAGGACATGCACATGGACAGTCTTTTTTCTAAAATTTTGTGTGCTAGCTATCTGTTCTATTAGATGGCAACAGCCACTACAATAGGGATGGCAAGCAACAGGTCAACTTGGTGGCAGTTACTGACAACGAAAGGTGGCAACTGTCGTTATACACAAGTGGCAATTAATTTTTCCCACCCCCTTTATTCCAAATTTGTCATTCCTCTCCTTTTTTAGGGATCCTACTCATCCATTTCATACCCAACTACTTGCGTCAATCAAACTAGGAACTTAAGTTAATATCAAACGTAGTACATGGCAGATCTGGTGTATTCTGCTTGGCAATTGCGAAGATACACCAAACCATGTAGTGTTTTACCCCTATAGCATGGATCCAGTCGCCATCTTCATCTGTAAATTTGCAATTTTCTGCCCAGAAGAAGGATGAGAAGCAGTACGAGATCGGGAGATTTCACCTGCTTTTAGCTGATCGTCTCTGGAGGGCTGGGTTGGAGTGGGGGGCTGGTGGTGGGGAGGGTTGGGGTGTGGTTGGCGGTGGGAGTGCCCTATGGATCTGCTCTGGTTGCCATGGCAACCAGATAAGGCGGCGACGGAGGTAGGGGTTCGGGAGGTGGGGGACGATGGTGGCAGTCGAGAGTGGGGATCGATCGGAAGCCGGTAACGGCTGGGTCGTGCGGGCAGTGGGGTCGTCTGGCCCGGATGGGGTCGTGCGGGCGGGGTTGCCACACACTGGACATGCGGGCTGTGCAATTGCGCGCCCGGACGCGGTCGTGCGGGCGGGTTCCTGTTCATGCCACACGAGGCGTGCAGGCGGGTTCGTATCCATGCCATACGTGTGGCAGTTATCGGGACCCAAGAAATAATAGATGCATGAGGATCATCCATTCATACACTAGTTGGAAGAACCTAGCTAGCCTGACAAGTTCATGAGCAACAATGTATGCATCTCTAGAGCAATGCTCGAATAGAAGTGTGATAGCAGTCATCAAAGATTGCCGCATCAAAGATTGGGGAGCACTAGGCGCCGGAAGACCGACCAGTTTGGGCCGGTCGAACCTGCAACGTACGAGCAGACTGGGTCGTCTTCTCTTACCCCTATTTGTCGCATTAGCGAATAGTTCCCTCGCACGCCATTATATTGAGCGCACTCCTCCGGCCAAGAAGCTTGACGCCCTACTCCGGCCACCGCCCCGCCATCGGTACCAGCCTGCCTCCCTCGCAGGCGACCGCGGTCGCCGTCAATTAAGCGCACTCGCTGCGACCTGTAGCAAAAATCGCATCATGCAGCGCGCTCGCTCCCAACCGTTATCGCAGCATGCTCAACTCCGGCCATCAACGCTGCTGATGCTACTCCGGCTGTCAACGCTGCCAGCAGCTAGTCACCCCCCCCACACACACTCCAGTGCCATGCGCTCCACCTTGCAGCCATGCCGACCGTCGTTGTAGTACTGTTGGTCTCCTCCCGCAGCTGGCTCTAGCAAAATTTGATCATGGTCGTAGCATCCCCACATACTGGTTCCAGCATATCCAAGCCATGGTTGCAGCTTTCCTCACAGCCGGCCTAGAAAAAAAATCCGGCCATGGTTTGTAGCATCCCTGCAGGCCAGTTCAAGAATCCTCAGGCCATGGTTGTAGGATGTAGCATCCTCAGGCTAGTTGAAGCTTTTTTCATAGCCGCTTGCAGCTCTCGTCAACATTCGTTCCAGCTTTTACCGTCACCCCATAGTTTTTCGGCGTCTCTAGTTGAAGCTTTTCTGCAGCTGGTTGTAGCTTTCTCTGCACCAGTTTGAAGCTTTTTTGCTTGGCTGTCCTCGCCCCCAACTTCCGTCAACATTGGTTGAAGATTTTTGCGACATCACTTGTAGCTTTCTTCTCTGTCGGTTGTAGCATTTTTCTGTTGGCAGTGGCCATCCCCAGCATCCGTAGATGAAGGTTTAAGCTTTTGACGTCGCCAGTTGTGGCTTCCTCGAACGCCAGTTGTAACATTGGACGTGGCTGTTTTTGCAGCTCCGGTGATGTCCCCTCCCATCCCATCCCCACATGCTAGCTGCACCTCGTCGGCGCAGATTCTCATGCCTTGGGTAGTAGCTCCTAGGCTTGCTGGTTGCAACACCTTGGTCGCCTGCACTAGCAGCGCAGTCCGTCGCCGCCGGCCCGTGCACTCGTGGCACCACGCCGACCTTGTGTTTTGGGCAAAAAAACGCACTGCAGCTCGTGTCCCATGAGGGACACCTCCGACCCATGAGCCTGCTGCATGAAAAAAAGGAGAGATAGGAGCGTCCTAGCAGATTGAACATGGGAACACACAGGAGGGAAGGTGAGCGAAGAGAGAAGATTGGGTGCGGCATCCTTTTCTTACAAGGAAGAAGAACGACAATGGATAAGAGGGTGTTTGTTTCCAGGGACTTATTGGTTTAGGGACTTAAAAAAGTCTCTATAAGTTCCATCTAAACCAAACAGGAGGGACTTATAGGGACTTAAAGTGGGCATTTGGGACTTATGAAATAAGACTCTCAAGGAGAGTCTTATAGGGACTTATAGTTGTAATATGGTCTTATAGGAACTTATAAGTCCCAGGAACCAAACAGGTAGGGACTTTTTAGGGACCTGAGACTTATAAGTTGGGACTAAAAAAAGTCCTAAGACTTATGAACCAAACAGGGCCTAAGGCTCGCGAGGGAGGTGAAAACGGGCCACAAGATTCCCCCCGATCGAGTGGGTCGCGCGTGACCGGCAGAACGCTCGGCCGGTCCGCCGTATACAAACGTTTCCCCAATCGATTACATCCTAGGGACTGTGCTAGGTTCATCCCATGCTTTATTGCTGTGACTCGGATTTTAACACATTAGAGCCTCGGACGATACGAGCACAGGACTTGAACTCTAATGGGCTGGGATACCATTGTCCCTTTAACCATCTAACCACAGGGTGGTTTGCGTGTGTTTAGCATTTTTGATAGGTATTCCGTCCCAATTATACTCCCTCCGTCCCAAAATACTCGCCTGAGCAATGGATAAAAATGAATGTATCTAGAATTGAAATACATCTAGATACATCCATTCCCCCGACAAGTATTTCCGGACCAAGGAAGTATAATTGTGAGCAGAATGAGCTTTTTTCTTTGATTAAATAGATAGACTTAGACCTGAAGGTGATGGCCGCTCCCGCTCCCGCTCCCGCTCCCGCTCCCGCTCCCGCTCCCGCTCCCGCTCCCGCTCCCGCTCCCGCTCCCGCTCCCGCCCCCGCTCATGCTCCTGCTCCACCCTCCTCGCCGGCCGGCCTGCTGGCCGACGGGCAAGCCACCATCACCACACACGACATAACCCTCACCACCAACCCCCTACACGAGCTCCTTCCATCAGTAGCTCCACCACCTTCACCTTTCTTCGACCTACCTTGTGTCAAGTCCGGCCAGATAGCGCTCCGCTGCTTCCTGGGCTGCAGCAATGCTATGGGTCTGGAGTTTGAAGATGATTGCTGCTACTACCTCCGTCTCAACATCACCACCCCGGCCCTCCACCTTGCCTCCCCGCTGTACATCACCTTCGGCTACTCCAACCGCCACCTTGATGCCATAGTTGTCGCCGCTCTGCTCCAGCCGTCCTGGGTGGCTCGGCCGCCCACTTCTTCGTCGCACAATGCTAGCTCTCCCTTGGTATTTCGTTTCCATGTTGCTTCTGCGCGTGTTGCAGAGATCATTCTCGCTCAAACCGCTCTCCGTTTCCGCAACTACTCTTTCTCCTTCGCCCGAACCCGGCCCCCGCATCCACCACCAGCTTGCTCTGCTCCTACATGCATGATGATTGCACAACTGCTCCAAATCCCCGAAGACCTGGGCATCCACTTCGAAAGGGTTGCCTGGGCACAATTTCGACCGCCTGTCTCCATTCTCCCACCAAACCAGCAACACGGATGCCGCATGTACGCACGTGTCATCCAGTTCCCTTTCGCTCTTGATGCATCCACGATGGGCCTCATCCTCGCCAGCCTCTTCCGTTCACCACCTTTTCAACGTAACGGATGACGAAGACTCGTGCTTCTCCTTCACTGTTGCTTCACCTGACGTCGCATCTCTCATCGCCTCCATGGGCGACTTCCACAAGCTGGGCATGATGATCGGTTTCCGCTGGCCTCTGCCTATGAAGGGTACCTGCTGCTTGCCTATTGGGGTTGCCTCGCCGTCGTCTGCTGGTACCGTGGCTCCCTCATCGCCGGCGGTTGATCCTGCTCTACTACCACATGCATCGCCATCTCTTGATCCACCCAAGGAGCGTCGTCAATGGCCTGGTATTAGCTTTTTTTATCGTATGCTTAATGTTAATCGCTTTACCCAGCTTTCACCACATGTGCTTTACACTCAACACACGCACCTTTTTTGGATTACTTTCCTGCCAATTACTGTTAGGCCTAATGAACTGTTAATTGAGTCTGCCCTAAACCACAGTTTTTTGGTCAAGCAAGATTTTCTGGCAGTCAAAGTGCATGCGCACATTTTTAAGTCTCGCATCTACTCCCACTCAATCAAAATTCAAATTCTTAATTTTGGGTCCCTCGATTTTGAAGGGTTTAGACTCTTCCTCTTTGACCAGCTTGAACTGGCGGTCGCCCACTGCAGTCGCTTCCTTCATCATTACTCCAAGTTTACATATCCTTCTCTCCCCACTCGATCGGACTCCATTCTTGGCTCTTTCGATCCCCAGCTACTACAGCTCCATGCGCCGCAGCAGTCCACCGCGGTCGCACGCTCTCCACACATCCGCCCTGCCCCACATGGGCCTGGGGCCCGCTACATGCATGATGATGGCTGTGCGGCGCCTGCTGTCCCACCGTATCTAGCAAAAGATCCATACGCTGTGCCGGATTCGCCGCATGCAGGCAGAGTTGACGCGAGCCCCCAGGATCCCCTCCCTGTCTCTCTGTCTGTGGCATTTTTGGAAGGCCCGCTTGCCCGCCCCGCGTCTAATCCGGCCCCTGCTGCGCCGCCCTCTGTCTCCCTACGCGTGGCCCCGACGACCGCATCAATGGCGAATCTTGTATCAGGACACGACGAAGCGGAGAGATCACATGCTCGCCCGCCGCTGCACCTTCTCCACGCTCCCCTGATATGCACCTAGGCCTCATCATCACGCCTAATCCACCTCTACAGGCTACGCCGGCCGTTCGGTCACCACGCCACAGCACGTCACCTGATTGCCCTCTGACACATGCAACGGCCCCAACCGCTCTGACGGCGGCCTTGCCACCTTCTCGATCCAATAGCAAAACGACGCCATCGTACAAAGATGCTCTCCTATCCCCCCTCCCGCTCATAGCCATCCACTCCCTCCCCCACCTATATAACACCCAGACACCTCCTTTCCCATCACTTGCGCTCTCACACTCCTCCACCCACCAAAAGAAAGCGCCGCTGCTTCAGGTGCCTTGCGCTAGATAACTGTGTGGAGGCTTGCTGTGACCCAGTCTGCTGCGCTCGCTGCTGGCGGTGCGGCCACCGTAGTCGCGACTGCAGGTACAAGCGGATCTGGCCCTTCTTCCCGCCTCTTCCAGACTCCTTCTCCTCCCATCCTAACCCAACTTTTTGCACACGCAGCATGGACCCCGCTGGATCATCCTCGACGTCGACCCGCGCAGCACGCACGCTCATGATCGGCGATGTCCCCATCATCCTCTCCGAACCCTTCACCGCGCTCTGCGTACCCTCCCCCTTCGTTCTCAGTGGCATTCCCGTCAATGCCAACGGGGCTCCTCTCCCTCACTCACCGACACACGCCTCTGCGCCTCCTCCCACACCCACCCCCCCTTCCCAGGAGCCCAACACTCGCACACGCCACCGTTTGACACCCAGGAGCTGCGAGAACGTCTCTCCGACGTCCTCCTCGCCTCCCAATACATCCGCTCTCCATCCCATGTCTCCAAGACTGACTCCGAGGAGGAGCCGCCATGACCCTTCCATGAGGCTGGCCTGTTGCCGCCGTATGGAGATATGCCTTTAGTCGCCGCTCCACCATGCCTAGTTCGTTTGCCTTCGTGCACCTGCGGCACCCAGACCCCAACCCCACCCCCTCATCCGCAGAGCTATCCAGCACACATGCGGCAACCCCGCCTTTATCATGGGCGGCTCGTGGCGTGGGATTGCCTGCCTCACCTTCCACACTCCGGCCGCACGCAATGATGTCATTAGCCACAGCCCAATCGAGTTCGAGGGGAATGTTGTCACCATTGAGCCGGTCGAGCACGTCGACCGCTCTATTGCCATGTTCACTGACCTCGCTGAGGTCGAGGTTTCCGAGTTTCCGCACGAGCTCCGGCACAATGACGGCATACGCTTCGCCCTGGCCTTCCTGGGCGACGTCTGTGCCATTGATGATTTCTGCCTCCATGGCATCGACTACACATCGGTACGCGCACTCATGCTCCTCCAATCAGGCAAGCCAGCTCCCCCCGACATTGTCATCCAGCTTCCACCCATCAATGAGATCAAAAAAGCAAAAGTAGTAGAAGTTTCTCGCTGGCACCACGGTGACGGGGCCAACCCCTTCGGCGACGACTCATCTGACGGTGACTCGGCGTCGCTCTCTCAGCGTGCATCTCCACGCCCGCCCTCCCCTTCCCACCTAGCCCCTGTTGTCTCTGTGGTACATGCGGGATGGCGCGCCGACCCCACCTACGGTGGCTCTAGGCCGGTTGCCACCCATGCACCCGTCGCTTCCCCGGGCTCTGACCGATCCGCTTTGGCCTCTCCCTTTCCTCTTTTTGGCAACATGCGCCAGCCACTCATTATCTCCGACGAAGATTCTGCTGCCTCCGATGACATGCACGCCCCACTACTGCATGGCGTGCCCTCGGGCTCCCTGGACGCGATGCATGCACCCCCTCCTGTGGACATGGCCCCACCTGTAATCCGCCCGGCCGCCCAAGTGGGCTGTGTTGTGCCACCTAACCTATGCCTTGGGTCACACGCCACCCCTCCACCTGCGGGCCCGCTGATGCCGTCCAACGTGTCCACGTTCGCCGCGTTTATTCCACCTACGGATGCACCTACTGTCCCCACCAACCTCACATTCTTTGTGGGTGAATCTTCACGTGTTGCTGGTAACCCCGCCTCCCCGCCCGCCCTTAATCAATCTAATCCCGTTCCCTCTGCCTCTCCGCCACTGACTGTGATCACCGTGGATGCAGCTCTCCCTCTGCAGGATCTAGACACTGATGAGTGCACCATTCGCAAGGAGCACCGTAAGACGGCACGCGACCAGTCCGTGACCAGAGACAAGCTTCGGCGGAGCGTGCAACTGGCTGGCAAGGAGGCCAAGTACTCCCCCATGCTCGCCAGAGCCATCAAGGCCAAGGCGGCCTGCCTCTCTGCCGCGGACGTCGACACGGCCATTGGCCGCGCCATCCAGGAGGCCCGCCTCCACGAGTCCGATGCCCCTCCTGCATCCGCTGAGGACCTTGCAGCCATTGTGCCGCTCTACGGCGCCGACGACGGCCAGGTGGATGCCATCCTTGGGTCTAAGGACTCTGCTTCTAGTGACGACGAAGCTCCATGATCTGCACCCCTACTGTTAACGACTCTGTGGCGTGTTCTCGTCCGTCCCCGCCACCCTTAGTTTCTCCGCATGTCACTGCCGTTACCCTGTACTTTTGGCCGTCGAGACCTCTAGCAAATGTACCACTGCTACTCTTGTCTCCACATATATCTTTTGTGCATGTACGCATGTTGTACCCCGCCTCTGATCGCTGGTGTTGTAGCAACCTTTATGAGTAATGAAGCCTTTTTAATTTGCTCCTAGAACGTACGTGGTCTTGGCGATAACGATAAATGCTCTGACGTCCTCTCCGAGCTGGTGACGACTAAGCCGCATATAACCCTCTTGCAAGAATCAAAACTCGACACTCCCTGCCTCTAAACTAAAATCCTTTCTGCCACGAACACTTGATCAAGCCTTCTTGCTGCCAGCGGTCGGGACCGCGGGGGATACTATCTCTGCCTTTAACTCAGACTTTTTTCAGGCCGTCTCTTTCTCACATCTAACCTTCTCCTCCTCCCTAATCCTACAATCAACTGCGTGTGTCCAACACATTGCCATCACCAACATCTACGCTCCATCATCATGATCACTCAAGCAAGCTTTCTTAAACGAACTCTCATCTATCGCACAACCCGATGACACCCCCTGGATCATCGCTGGTGACTTCAACCTCATCCACTTCCCCTCTGACAAAAACAACACCGCGTTTCACCACGCCGAAGCCAATGCCTTTAACCAAACCTTAGATGATCTAGCTCTCATCGAACTGCCCCTTCTTGATCGCAGGTTCACCTGGTCGAACAATCGAGCAAATCCCACCCTAGAGCGGCTAGATCGTGTCTTCTTTAACCTTGCTTGGGCAGACGCCTTCCCTAACACCTCGCTCTCCTCTCGCACACGATTCACGTCTGATCATGCTCCACTTCTCATCCACGTCACCACCACCATCCCACACTCTAATTTTTTTAAATTTGAGCCTGGCTGGGCCAGCTTCCAGCCCTGTAGAGACATCATCAACCAAATTTGGGCCTCACAGCCCTGTTCGCCACCCAACGCAGCCGCTTCCCGCGTTGCCGCGCTCAAAAAATCTAGTTCCCGCCTCAAAATATGGGCACGATCGCGCATTCCCACCCCCTCCGCGAAGCTCGCTGCCATGCTGCCATCACCGCCTTAGACCTCGTCGAAGAAAGCAGACCTCTGTCTCCAACAGAATCACTCACGCGCAAAATCATTGTATCCATTCTCAAATGCACCATTTAAGAGAAAATGTCGTACTGGCGCTGGCGTGCTAAGGTGATACGTCTCCAACGTATCTATAATTTTTGATTGTTCCATGCTATTATATTACCCCTTTTGGATGTTTATGGGCTTTATTTTACACATTTATATCAGTTTTGGGACCAACCTACTAACCGGAGGCCCAACCCCTATTGCTGTTTTTTTGCCTATTTCAGTATTTCTAAGAAAAGGAATATCAAACTGAGTCCAAAAGGAATGAAACCTTCGGGAGCGTTATTTTTGGAACAAATCTGATCCGAAGAGCCTGGAGTGCAAGTCAAGAAAGCTCCGAGGGCCCCACGAGATAGGAGGGCGCGCCCCCCCCTGTAGGGCGCCCACCTATCTCATGGGCCCCTCGGGCGACCACCGACGTACTTCTTCCTCCTATATATACCTACGTACCCCGAAAACATCCAGGAGCACCACGAAATACAATTTTCACTGCCGTAACCTTCTGTATCCGCGAGATCTCATCCTGGAGACCTTGCCGGCACTCTGCCGGAGGGGGAAGCAACCACGGAGGGCCTCTACATCAACATCCTTGCCCCTTCGATGAGTTGTGAGTAGTTTACCACAAACCTACGTGTCCATAGTTATTAGCTAGATGGCTTCTTCTCTCTTTTTGGATCTCAATACAATGTTCTCCCCCTCTCTTGTGGAGATCTATTCGATGTAATCTCTTTTTGCGGTGTGTTTGTCGAGATCGGATGAATTGTGGGTTTGTGATCAAGTTTATCTATGAATAATATTTGAATCTTCTCTGAATTCTTTTATGTATGATTGAGTTATCTTTGCAAGTCTCTTCGAATTATCAGTTTGGTTTGGCCTACTAGATTGATCTTTCTTGCCATGGGAGAAGTGCTTATCTTTGGTTTCAATCTTGCGGTGTTCTTACCCAGTGACAGAAAGGGTTGCAAGACATGTATTGTATTTTTGCCATCGAGGATAACAAGATGGGGTTTATATCATATTGCATGTGTTTATCCCTCTACATCATGTCATTTTGCTTAATGCGTTGCTCTGTTCTTATGAACTTAATACTCTAGATGCATGCTGGATAGCGGTCGGTGTGTGGAGTAATAGTAGTAGATGCAGGCAGGAGTCGGTCTACTTATTATGGACGTGATGCCTATATACATGATCATGCCTAGATAATCTTATAACTATGCGCTTTTCTATCAATTGCCCGACAGTAATTTGTTCACCCACCGTAATACTTATGCTATCTTGAGAAAAGCCTCTAGTGAAACCTATGGCCCCCGGGTCTATCTCTTATCATATTTGCTTTCCATCTACTTTATTTGCATCTTTACTTTTTGCATCTATATCAAAAATACCAAAAATATATTTATCTTATCATACTATCTTTATTAGATCTCACTTTCGCAAGTGGCCGTGAAGGGATTGACAACCCCTTTATTGCGTTGGTTGCGAGTTCTCAGTTTGTTTGTGTAGGTGCATGGGACTTTTGAGGAGCCTCCTACTGGATTGATACCTTGGTTCTCAAAACTGAGGGAAATACTTACGCTACACTTTGCTACATCACCCTCTCCTCTTCGAGGAAAACCAACGCAAGCACAAGACGTAGCATAAGGTTTTGCGCGCCATAAACGGTGGGGATAACTCCAAGTTTTCCACATGTCGGCCTCTCCGCGTCTCTGGAAAAACAAAATCTTCACTCTTACTCGTGACGACACTGATTTTTCTGCTGACCAGCAAAAATCTGAGATCCTACGTGATTTCTTCCTCTCGCTAATTGGCACCCGAGCTCCGACAGATTGGGCCTTTAACCTAACTTCGGTTTACCCACACCCGGTGCCCGGACTCCATGTCTTAGATGAACCCTTCTCCGAGGAGGAAATCAAGCACACTTTCTTCACCATGAACCCCCAAGCAAGCCCTGGACCAGACGGATTCGGACCCCACTTCTATAGAACCTTCTGGCCTTTAGTCAAAAATTCAATCCTGTCCTTTTTCTCTCTTTTTCATCAAGGCTTAGCAGACACTGAACGCTTAAACCGTGCCCACATTGTCCTCCTCCCCAAGAAGGACACGCCAACCACGCCTGATGCTTTTAGGCCTATCTCGTTGCAAAACTGCCCGATCAAAGTTGTAGCTAAGGTTATCACTTCTCGCCTAAAGCTGCACATCCGTCTGCTAGTTCATGGTAACCAGACCGAATTCATCTCTGTTAGAAACATTGCCGAAAACATTGTTTTCACCGCCGACCTCATTAGCTCTTGCCACTCGCGTAAAAAACCAACGATGGTTTTCAAACTAGACTTCAGAAAGGCTTTTGACTCCGTGGCATGGCCTGCTCTCGACAAAATCATGGCAATTCGCGGGTTCTCTCCAATCTTCCGCAGCTGGATCCAAAATCTTCTCCACACAGGCAAAATAGTAGTTCTCTTGAATGGGATCCCGGGCAAATGGATCCAATGCAAAAATGGTTTGAGACAAGGTGATCCGGCCTCACCCTACCTCTTCCTCATCGTCGCCGACCTTCTACAACAACTAATCATCCAGAACTCTGATCCCACACTACACCACCCCATCTTCTCCCACCTACCTCCCACAGTCCTTCAATACGCCGACGACACGCTCATCGTCGCAGCCGCCTCTCCTGTTGCTGCCTCAACTCTTAAAGTGATCCTAAATAGCTTCGCACAAGCCACGGGCCTCGCCATCAACTTCTCCAAAACCACCTTAGCCACCCTCCATACAGACGATGCCACGACTGCCTCCATTGCCCTCTCCATGGGCTGCTCATGTGCTTCCTTTCCCCAAACCTACCTCGGCCTTCCCCTCTCCCCGACCAAACCTCTCACCACCATTTTCACCCCTCTGATCGAACACACTAGGAAACTTCTCTCCGGCCGGCGTGCCAAACTCCTGGACAAAGGTGATCGACTCATTCTCATTTCTGCGGTGCTGGATTCAATCCTCACCTACTTTATGTCTGTTTTTCGCATCCCAAAGAAAACTATCAAAACTTTGGACTCCCTGATAAGGACTTTTTTTGGGCAGGAGACGATGCTTGTTCGGGTGCTCAATGTCTTGTTGCTTGGAAAAATGTATGTTTACCCAAAAAAATTGGTGGTTTAGGGCTCAAAAACTTACATGTTCAAAATAACTACCTTCTCATGAAATTTGCAGCCAAAGCACTCTCCTCTGCACAAACACCATGGCTAGAATGGCTTGATATGCAACACCCTAACGTTCCTCTCCGGAAACCTCCTTTTTCTGCCGCACTATTTCACAACAAATACCTACTCTACAAAATATATCCTTCGTGCTCACAAATAGTGGTTCACACACATATTTCTGGCTTGACACTTGGCTGGTCTCTCAACCCCTCGCCATCACCTTCCCTCACCTTTTCTCACACTCCACCTTAGAGCTAGTTAAAGTGGCTAACATCTTGCGTTACGGTATTCAAGCTAACCTCCGTAATCGCCTCTCTCTCATGGCAGAACAAGAGCTTGTGTTACTTGTGGCTGTTTTGCAGGATTTTATGCCTTCGGCGGGGGAAGACCAACGGTTTCTACGACACGGCATTGCCTTCTCCAGCAAGCATGCATACGGTGCCCTCATGGCTCGGCCAGATAACGATCTCCTTGCTCCCCTCATATGGAATGCCAAAGTTCCTCGGAAGCTCAAAGTATTCGCATGGCTACTCTTGAAAAACCGTCTCAACACCAAGGTCAACCTTGCACGCAAGCATATAGTCGATTCAAATATATGCCCTCGGTGTGCTAGGCTACCCGAAGACTCAAACCACCTCTTCATCACATGCCCTCTTGCCAACAGAATTTGGCAACACCTTGGGTTCCTGCCTACAACCAGCGAAGTTTCAGACTTATGGGACGCTGTTACTCCCGCTCAACTCCCGCTCACGGCTTGACCTTCGGTTCTACTAGCCTTACTATGGATGATTTGGGCAGCACATAATTATTTTTGAAAGACCCAGCACCTGCTGGCATTTCATTGATTTAGCAGAGGAGAAGAGTTTAAAAACAGTTTACAGAAGATTTTGTCAACACCCTTCCCTAAGGCAGCAAAACATAAAGGCCTAATCTCTCCCAACTGGGGGCCCAAGGAGGGACTCTACATTCTTTAGCCTCGCCACACTCCAGAGGTCCGGCGATCGCGCTATCCGGTTGAGTATATCTTCCGCTGATGCAGTTTTGCCCTTGAAGATACAGTCATTCCTCTCCTTCCATATTTCCCAACAGGTGAGCATGATGATGGATGCCGCGGCTTTTGTAGTCTTCTCATTTGCAAACCTCTGCAGGCATTGGTGCACCCTTTGCGCTGAATTTCCCGTGTTGTTCCAAGAACCAGGGTTTAGGGGGCCGTAGCCGTTCCTGGTGGCCATCCTCCTCCAAGTTTCCCTTGCCAAGTTGCATTCCCAGAATAGATGAACCGATGTTTCGAGGTGTCTAATGCACAGAGGGCAAAAATATCCATTTGGCCAACCCCGCCGCTGCAGCCTGTCATTACACCACAATCTATCAAGGTGCAGAAGCCAGGAGAAGATCTTCATCTTCCCTGGAGCCCATGGCTTCCAGATGGCAGTACAGAGCTCATTTGGGCAGCACGTAATGATATGGTATTTACATCGATCAACCAACACTCTGTAATAACCCTTAGAAACCTCATCACTACTCTGGATCTCTGGTCTCATCGTCTTGTACAGCCACAAGACAAGGAGGACGCCTTCTCGTGGCATTCCTACCTCTCTGCACCGTGCCTATGTAATTCTGTACTCACTGCCACGGCAGTCGTTTGAGCAATATATTCAGGTGGGGGAGCTCCCCCCCCCCCCCGATTCTCAAAAAAAAATGTGAGCAGAATCGAGTCGGACACTCACCATTTCTGCATACCCGTTTTAGAACCCGAATCCAGCAGAGGAATTGGGCCAGAACAGAACCCGGAAGGAAAGCGGGACAGCTCGCCGTAAAACCCCCTCCCCTGTTTGTCACTAATCCTGTTCCCACAAACCCCCGTCCCCTCGCTGCGCCAACCCAACCACTCCGGCATTCCGCCCGCACCGAAGCTTCTAGGAGCTAGGGCTTCCCACCCGGATGGCCGCCGTGGACCTCTCGCCGCCGCCGGTGCCGGCGCAGATCATCGTCGTGGTGCTCGCGCTCGCGCGCGTCGTCCTCGCCCTGACGCTGGCGCTTGGGCGTGTCCTGCTCGTCGCGGCCGAAGCTCTCCCCTACCTGGGTTTCGCGACCCTGTGGGTCATCTCCGCGGCCGCGGCTACCAAGGTTGTGGGGAGCCGCGACTGGGCCGAGGGCTCCGCCCCCGCCGTGTTTCTCCAGGCGCTCACGGGCGGGGCCCTCAAGGCCAGCTTCCTTGTCCTGCAAGTGCTTGGCGCCGTGATGCTGTGCGGCCAGTCCCTGCTCTACGTGGTTGCGGCTGTATCTGGACCCGGTTCAGGGGCCCCACCCGGTATGTACGCTGCTAGCTTAGGCTAGCCCACACGCGCAGCTACGCATTATTTTGTTTTGGAAAAGGAGCTAAGCACTACTCCTACATGGGTTGGACATGCAGATGTAAGCACGGCTAGCACACGCACGCAATCGCTAGTTCCTCGACTCATCGTAACCGTACGTACTAGCCTCGAACGCGCTCCTGTTCCCTTTCCTAATTCCTCTTTCTTTCAAGATCCAATCTTCTCGACCCCCTGGATCTGATTGCAAGTCGCCCGTTCGCCGGCGAGCTCCGCTCTCCTGTCTCCACTCGAGATGTCATCCACGTCGTGTCATCTCGGAGCGCACCATAATGACATGCCAGGTTGCCAATGACAGTCCCCTTCGTGTCATGGCGGAGCGCCCGATCAGGCCATTAGCGAAGCAGATCCACACTACTAGGAAAAGGGCTATAGATGGAAATGGCACTAATGGCGCACCAGACATATGGTGCGCCATTAGTATATACTAATGGCGCACCACCTTCTGATGCGCCATTAGTGGATCGCCTTTTCAGTTTTAAAAAAAATAAAACAAAATGATAAAAATGTTAAAAAAATAAAAGAAAATAAGTTTCCCATGTGATATGTGGCCTAGTTGTTGGGAAAATTTGCAAATATGAATTTTGACTTCATTTGCAAAATCTCGCGAGAATTTGTAAAAATGGGCATAACTTTTGCATACTAACTCGGATGAAAAAGTTTTTTATATGAAAAATCATCTACTCGAAAAGTTACATCCAAATTTAACGGGGCAACCCCGTTAAACATTTCCAAAATCCTCAAAAACCTAACAGAAAAAAAGATACGGGGCTTTTAAGATCTAGAGAGGCAAAAAAAATCAAAAAAATTCAAACTTACTAATGGCGCACCTGCCCATGGTGCGCCATTAGTATCTTCCCTCCTTCAAATTTCAGAATAAGTCAAAAAAATAAAAAAAAATTACTAATGGCGCACCTGACCATGGTGCGCCATTAGTATCTTCCCGCCTTCAAAATTCAAAATGAATCAAAAAAATAAAAAAAATTACTAATGGCGCACCTGACCGTGGTGCGCCATTAGTATCTTCCCGCCTTCAAAATTCAAAATAAATCAAAAAAATAAAAAAATTACTAATGGCGCACCTGCCCGCGGTGCGCCATTAGTATGCCGTATATATGGCTGGTCCTCTCCTCCTCTCTTCATTTCATCTTCCCTTCTCTCCTCCTCTGCCGCGACCTCCTCCTACCTCCTCCCTCCTCCCTCCTCCCCTCCCTCCCCTCCCCTCCCCTCCCCTCCCCTCCCCTCATGGTTTCTTCTCCCTCCTCTCCGGCGACCTCCTCCTCTCCGGCGACCTCCTCCTCCCTCCTCCCTCCTCCCTCCTCCCTCCTCCCTCCCCTCCCCTCCCCTCCCCTCCCCTCCCCTCATGGTTTCTTCTCCCTCCTCTCCGGTGAGCTCCTCCTCCCTCCTCTCCCTCCTCCCTCCTCTCCGGTGAGGCAAAAAATCCCCTCCTCTCCGGTGAGCTCCTCCTCCCTCCTCTCCGGTGAGCTCCTCCTCCCTCCTCTCCAGTGAGCTCCTCCTCCCTCCTCTCCGGTGAGCTCCTCCTCCCTCCTCTCCGGTGAGCTCCTCCTCCCTCCTCTCCGGTGAGCTCCTCCTCCCTCCTCTCCGGTGAGCTCCTCCTCCTCCTCTCCGGTGAGCTCCTCCTCCTCCTCTCCGGCGAACTCCTCCCCGGCAAAAGACCATGGCAACAAGATCAAAAAACAACAGGAACAAAATTTGAGAATATTGTCGTGCCAAAAAACAAGCAAAAAAAAACGAGCAAAAAAATGGGCAAAAAATCACGATCCAGATCTAGATTCTAAATGACGCATCACTAATGGCGCATCACAGGAAAGTGCGCCATTAGTATGCCGCGGTTACTAATGGCGCATCTAGTTGTGGTGCGCCATTAGTATCCAAAGCACCTGGCCCCTGGGAGGCATACTAATGGCGCACCATGGCCTATACTAATGGCGCACCAGTGGTGCGCCATTACTATACCAGATACTAATGGCGCACCACTGGTGCGCCATTAGTAAAAATTACTAATGGCGTGCTGTTAGTGGCGCACCACAGATGCGCCATTAATGGCCATAATAGGTGCGCCATTAGTAGAGGTTTTTCTAGTAGTGCCAACCGCTCTAAGGTATACCATGTTATTCACTATTACTCCCTCCGTTCCTAATTATATGTCTTCCTAGAGATATCAAAAAGACTACATATGGATGTATATAGACGTATTTTAAAGTGTAGATTCACTTATTTTGCTTTGTATCTAGTTCATATTAGCATCTCATTTAGAAATGGAGAAAGTACTTCATCTGTCCCATAATATAAGACGTTTTTTGACTCTACAATAGTCAAAAAACGTCTTACATTATGGGACGGAGAGAGTAGTTTATTATAAGTAGCCCTTCTTTGCACATATTCAACTTATGTTCTATTTTATTTATTTTCAATATCGTTTTTGTGTATAAACTATTTCATATAAATATCCATTTTGATTTGATTAAAGTATATATATACACATACTAGAAAATTACTCATGCATTGCATAAAAATCTACAATAAACCGATACATGTTAATAAACCTGAAACAAACACCCTGCTCTCGGTATATATATCACTACAAATATGTTAGGATTCATCCATAGCATATTCCTCTTAGGAGGTGCTTGGATACGTTTTAGTCTCATGACTAAAAGTAGTGGGACTAAAACTTGCTAGCCTCACCCATACTTGGATCAAAATACTAAACAGACTAAAATCAAGTTAATGAGCATTTATTATCCTCCAAACCCTTTAATCCAGAACTCGCCTGTGTTAAAAGAGAGGAGTTAAATGAGGAGAGAGATGACTAATCCACATTTTAGTAGGGATACCCCTGACTAAAACTTTTTAGTCTCAAGACTAGTTTTAGCCCCTCTTTAGTCAGGGGTCCTTGGAACTTTAGCCTCTTAAAGAGACTATTTTTAGTGAGACTAAATAAGTCCCTTGGATCCACTAACAAATCCAAGGGAAAGGTTGGGGCTGGTCCGGACACACTAACGGATTTACTGCGAACCTGATGCAGAGTAGTGGGGGTCTCTTTTCAATACCATAACCTACTTCGCATACATTAGATGCAGACCGAATGATCAAATTTAGGGATAACACACATGCCATCATTGTCGGCTGTCTTTTAAAGAGCAGAGATGGTTATTATTATTATTATTATTATTATGATTTTCATGCAATGGGGCCCCGAGTTTTGGTTTCGCCCCGAGCCCCCAAATCTCAGGGCCGGCCCTGGTATCAAGCTAGAATTGCCACAGTAACATTACCTGTTGTATCTGTATCTGCACCTGTAACATTTCCTTCGGTTGAATTGCCGCAGTAGGTAGGCAGCAAGCTAGTGGTTGAGCCCTAGATAAATACATGAACAAAATTCACATGTCCACCATTCTAATCAAGTTGTCCTCATGGGAATATGAATGGGATGTAGTGTGGTGTTTCATGTGAGTTCATCTGCATCGTTCAATTTTCAACCCATTCCATACTCATGTAGTTTTGCTAAAATTGCTGTCCTCCTCAGAGAGCCCATGGAGCTTTCAACAAGGAGTTGATTAGGGGGGATCCTCCCCGCACTGCAGTCCTTGGAACGTTCGCATCTACACTCCTCATCCTGCTAATTTTAGCTAGTTCTCTGGTGGAATGCATGATGTCGAAAAAGATTGGTTCTGTGATTGTGGATGTGGGGATATTTGGTTCCAGTGCGATAGCTTGCTTTGTTGTCATTCCAGCTGTAGTACTGAGTAACTGGAGGGAGGACCAAATGTCAAAGAAAAACATGACTCACGGTGCAAACTGTTGAGGTATGTACCTTTCCCTATATCTGGGAGCCATATTATTTTCAGCGTATGTGTATATTTTGTGTACATTATTAGTCTCCTAATAACATGAAAACAATTACAGTGTTGTGAATTCGCAATCATTTTTCTTAGCTATAGGAAACTTGGTTGTTGTTTGTTAACATGGAGTACTGTTATATGTGTTAAAGCAATGACGGTTTTCCTATTCTCTCTGGCAGTTGGATATTTGCATTTATGACAAACATTGAGGTTAGCCTCAATCTTCGGTTGTGCTGAGAGGCCAACTGCCACAGTTCTACTGTATGCCTTTGTTGTAAACTGACCATCAGAATGATTAGTATAATGTACTAGAAATAGTACTTTTACATTGCATTTCTTTTATCTGTGCGGATACAGAGATTAAAATACAACTCATTAGCCTCAAGCGGAAGCCGAAATTGAAAAATATGTCCACATGTTTAGAGATAGAGGTGTCGATAAAAATAAAATATGGACATGAGGGCATCAAGATCATTCTTATAACAGCAACATATATAGAATTTATCATATGATTTCTTATGCTCAAGTAACAATCAATTCACAATGTCAACTATGGTTCAAAAACTTCATTGGGAACTAATAAACTATAGTCTCAGTCATTGAACCAATTGCAATTCATCGTAACATCAGAAAGAGTCAACAATAGAGCTTTTCAGCAAGCTCACATACTCAACTATCTCGTAGTCTTCTATAATTGCTAACACTCACGCAATACTTGTGGTTATGGAGTTTCAGCCAGACACTGAGAAAGATAGGGGCTTATTGTGTTGCCTCCCAATGTATTCACCTTTAGGTGATGTCAACAATGATAGTCCATGCTAACTAACATCCAGTTGGATATATATATCATGATCTTTCAAACACGAGGAGCTTGCCAAAAGATAAAATGTAAAAGGGAAAGGTGGGGATCACCTTGACTCAAGCATAAAGTAAAAACATAAAGTAAAAGATAGGCCCTTTGCAGAGGGAAGCAGAGGTTGTCATGTGTGTTTAGGGTTGATGCACAAAATCTTAATGCAAAAGAACATCACTTTATATTGCCCCTTGTATGTGGACCTTTATTATGCAGTCTGTCGCTTTTATTACTTCCAAAACAAGTTTGTACAAAGCTTATTTTCTCTGCATTAATAAGTCATACATATTTAGATAGCAATTTTTTATTGCTTGCAACTTGACAACTTACTTGAAGGATCTTACTCATCCATAGGTAGGTATGATGGACTCTCATGGAAAAACTGGGTTTAAGGATATTTGGAAGCACAAGTAGTATCTCTACTTGGTGCAAGGAGTTTGGCTAGCATGAGGGGGAAAGGCAAGCTCAACATGTTTGGAAGGTCAATGACAATATACTTTAACTGAGATGTCGGAAAACATAAACTATTACGTTGTCTTCCTTGTCCAACGTCAACTCTTTTAGCATGTCATACCTAATGAGTGCTCCCAATTATAAAAAAGGTGTCCAAGATAATATATTTGTATGTGAAACCCTCTTTCCTTATCACTTCCTATTAATTGCAATGATGACCAAGGCTACGTTCATCAACTCTCAGCAATTTTTATGCCTCATACTTTCTATGTGTGAAGTTATCACTATCCATAAGATCAATATGAACTCTTTTATTCTTTCTACTTTCTCAAGATCATAGCAACATAGAAAAGCCCTTGACTCAACACTAATCTTTATTATAGATAGCTCGCGGACTCGATTATAAAAAGAGATCACAAAGCAAAACTCAAACTCACTACTAGAAAAGGCCTACTATTGGCGCACCAGTTTTGCCTACTAATGGCGCACTACTGGTGCGCCACTAGTACCACGCCACTAGTATTTTTTACAAATGGCGCACCTATGGTGCGCCATTATGCGCCATTAGTATCACCCATTAATCTCGGGTCACTATGGCTTAATCTCGGGTCAAATCACACTCTGTGGTCAAACTTCCCGAAAGGCCACCCATCCTCACACTACTCCAGCCCAAGCATGCTTAACTTCACAGTTCTATCCAACCCCAGCACCACCTCACGTCACAGGCACTCGTTGATATATGTATCATATCAATCATATTAAACCTTGTTGATGTCTAGGACTTTGTTCATGTTCATGAGTATGATGAAATTTTGAAAAAATATTTCAAACTTCCCGGTCATATTACGTATCATATTTTGAAAAAAAATCCAAAAAAAAAATTATTTTTTTGAAACCAATTTTGTTTCTGTTACTAGTGGCGCACCTAGTAATCGGTGCGCCACTAGTAAGTTTGAATTTTTTTCCATTTTCCCCCTCTAGATCTCAAAAGCCCCGTAACTTTTTTCTGTTAGGTTTTTGGGGATTTTGAAAATGTTTAACAGGGTTCCCCTGATTAAATTCAGATGTAACTTTTCGAGTAGATGATTTTTCATATAGAAAACTTTTTAATCCGAGGTCGTATGCAAAAGTTATGCCCATTTTACAAATTCCAGAGAGATTTTGCAAATAAAGTCGAAATTCATATTTGTAAATTTTCCCAACAAGTAGACCACATATCACATGGGAAACTTATTTTCTTTTATTTTTTTAAACTGAAAAGACGGTCCACGGGGGGGGGGGGGGGGGTGCATTCGTTGGAATTTTTGGGCCAAGTTAGTAATGGCACACCATGGGAGTGGTGCGCCATTACTAGTTTAACTAGTAATGGCACACCACATCCACGGTGCGCCATTACTAGTTTTGAAAAAAAATTAAAAAATTGAATTTTTGTTTGAAAAAAACTTAGTAATGGTGCACTAGTGGACGGTGCGCCATTACTAGTTAAAACTAGTAATGGCGCACCGTCCACTGGTGCGCCATTACTAACAATTTTTTTTCAAAACTACTAGTGGCGCACGGTGGGTGTGGTGCGCCATTACTATGTCAACTAGTAATGGCGCACTATCCCATGGTGTGCCATTAGTAACAGATTTTTATTTTTATTTTTTTCAAAACTACTAATGGCGCACCACACACCAGGTGCGCCATTAGTAATATATTACTAATGGCGCACCTCTATGTGGTGCGCCATTGTTATATAGCAATGGCGCACCATATACATGGTGCGCCATTAGTGTCCATATTATCTATAGCCCTTTTCCTAGTAGTGACTACTTGATATCAAAACTTCAATCTACTGGATCAAGATACTACTAAAAGGATCGAACTAAATAAAGCGGTAAATATAAGAGTATGATGGTGATACGATACTGGGGCACCTCCCCCAAGCTTGGCAGTTGCCAAGGGGAGTGCCCATACCCATGTGATTATTTCCTTGGAGGTGATGGAGGTGGTGGTGTTGTTGCATTTTTCTTCTCTAGCTTGCGTCTGAGGCTAAAATTTTCTTCCCTCAGATCCTCATTCTCGAGCTCAAGTTTCATTATCTTTTTGCATAATGCCGCCTTGCTGTCCTGCAAAAAAACATGGTGGGATAGATTGAACCTTAGTGAGGCTTGACTTCTTGAACTCCACATGCATATCGCCAGGTTGAGGTAGTGGATCGTCTTCTTCATCGGATCTTGTCTCCTCCTTCCCATTTGGATCATAATCTTCTTCTTCCTTCGTGGTCCATCCATAATGTTCCACATCCCCATATGCTTTTGGGTTTGCGATATAGTCAGCCATATAGCTCTCCCTCTCTCCGAATCTTGGGACGACATCCTGCTCCAAATCTGCTGCAGAAACAACTCAAAACAAAAATAGAGGATTTTGTCGAGGTACGGTGGTCAAAACCTTCGGGAGTATATATAATGAATTTTTAACGACCAAAATACGTAATGTGCAAGAAAACGGAGTCCGAGAGGCACACGAGGTGCCCACGAGACAGGGGGCGCGCCCTATAGGGGGGGGGTGGGTGCCCTCCACTCTCGTGGGAGCCTTGTGTCCCTTTTGGACTACTTCTTTCTACCTAAAATTCTTAAATGTTCCAAAACTGATAAAAATTGCCATTGGAGTTGTTTTGGAGTCGGTTTACTTACCGTACCACATACCTATACCTTTTCGGAGTCTGGAACGTTCTGGAAAGTGTCCCTTATGTATTCCTCCGGGGTTACGGTTTCAATAATATTAGTTTCAGCATTGATAGGATTACCTGAAATATAATGTTTAATTCTTTGACCGTTTACCACCCTTGGACTCATGCCTTCGAAGTTGTTGATTTTTATAGCACCAGAACGATAGACCTCCTCGATAACGTAAGGACCTTCCCATTTTGAGAGAAGTTTTCCTGCAAAAAAATCTTAAACGAGATTTGAATAATAATACATAGTCTCCTACGTTAAAATCACGCTTTTGTATCCTCTTATCATGCCAGCGTTTGACTTTTTCTTTGAATAGCTTGGCATTCTCATATGCCAGGGTTCTCCATTCATCAAGTGAGCTAATATCAAACAACCTCTTCTCACCAGCAAGTTTGAAGTCATAATTGAGCTCTTTAATAACCCAATATGCTTTATGTTCAAGTTCAAGAGGTAAATGACACGCTTTTCCATAAACCATCTTATATGGAGACATACCCATAGTATTTTTGTATGCAGTTCTATAGGCCCATAATGCATCATCAAGTTTTTTGGACCAATTCTTTCTAGATCTATTCACAGTCTTTTGCAAAATTATTTTGAGCTCTCTATTGCTCAACTCTACTTGACCACTAGACTGCGGATGATAAGGAGACGCTATTCTATGATTGACATCATACTTAGCAAGCATCTTATGGAAAGCACCATGAATAAAATGTGAACCACCATCAGTCATGAGATATCTAGGGACTCCAAACCTCGGAAAAATAACTTATTTAAGCATTTTAATAGAAGTGTTATGATCAGCACTACTAGTTGGAATAGCTTCTACCCACTTAGTAACGTAATCAATAGCAACTAAAATATGTGTATAACCATTAGAGGCAGCAAAAGGTCCCATATAATCAAAGCCGCATACATCAAACGGTTCAATAACAAGAGAATAATTCATAGGCATTTCTTAATGTTTACTAATGTTACCTACTCTTTGGCATTCATCACAAGATAAGACAAACTTACGACCATCTTTGAAGAGAGTAGGGCAATAAAAACCAGATTGTAGTACCTTGTGTGCAGTTCTATCTCCAGCGTGGTCTCCTCCATAGGATTCAGAGTGACACTTGTGTAGGATCTGTTCCGGTTCATGCTCAGACACACAACGTCTAATAACACCATCTACTCCTTCTTTATAAAGGTGCGGGTCATCCCAAAAGTAATGTCTTAAATCATAAAAGAACTTTTTCTTTTGCTGGTATGTGAAACTAGGCGGTATAAATTTAGCAACAATGTAATTAGCATAATCAGCATACCAAGGAGCAGTATGAGAAGCATTAACGATCGCTAATTGTTCATCAGAAAAGCTATCATTAATAGGCAGTGGGTCATCAAGAACATTCTCTAACCTAGATAAGTTATCTGAACAGGGTTCTCAGCTCCCTTTCTATCAATAATATGCAAGTCAAATTCTTGAAGCAAGAGAATCCATCTAATGAGCCTAGGCTTAGCATCTTTCTTTTCCATGAGATATTTAATAGCAGCATGATCAGTGTGAATAGTAACTTTGGAATCAACAATACAAGGTCTAAACTTATCACATGCGAACACAACTGCTAAGAACTCTTTTTCAGTAGTAGCACAATTTCTTTGAGCAGTATCAAGAGTCTTACTAGCATACTGGATAACATTCAATTTATTATCGACTCTTTGCCCTAGAACAACACCTACAGCATAATCACTAGCATCACACATAATTTCAAAAGGTAAATTCCAATCAGGCGGCTGAACAATAGGTGCAGTGATCAAAGCTTTCTTAAGTACTTCAAATGCTTCTACACAATCATCATCAAAGACAAAAGGAATATGTTTTTGCAATAAATTAGTCAGAGGCCTTGAGATTTTAGAAAAGTCCTTAATGAACCTCCTATAAAAACCGACATGACTAAGGAAACTTCTTATACCTTTTATGTCCTTGGGACATGGCATCTTTTCAATAGCATCAACTTTGGCTTTATCAACTTCAATACCTCTCTCGGAGATCTTGTGCCCCAAGACAATACCTTCATTAACCATAAAGTGACACTTTTCCCAATTCAGGACGAGACTAGTGTCTTCGCATCTCTGCAAAACTCAATCAAGGTTGCACAATCAATCATCAAAAGAGGATCCATAGACGGAGAAGTCATCCATGAATACCTCACAAATCTTTTCACAAAAATCAGAGAATATAGCCATCATGCATCTTTGAAAGGTAGCAGGTGCATTACATAAACCAAAAGGCATACGTCTATAAGCAAAAGTACCAAAAGGGCAAGTAAAAGTAGTTTTAGATTGATCCCCCGCCGACACAGGTATCTGAGAGAAACCAGAATAACCATCTAGAAAGCAGAAATGTGTGTGTTTGGATAGTCTTTCTAGCATTTGATCAATAAAAGGTAAAAGGTAATGATCTTTCTTAGTAGCTTTAGTTAACTTACGTAAATCAATTACCATCCTATAACCTGTAATAATTCTTTGCGGAATCAATTCATCTTTATCATTAGGAACAACGGTAATACCTCCCTTTTTAGGAACACAATGGACAGGGCATACCCATTCACTATCAGTAACGGGATAAATAATATCTGCCTCAAGGAGCTTTAGTATCTCCTTCCTTACCACTTCCTTCATCTTGGGATTTAATCGTCTTTGAGGATCTCTAACTGGTTTGGCATCGTCCTCCAATGTAATTTTGTGTTGGCATAACGTGGGACTAACGCTCTTAAGATCATCCAGAGTATATCCAATAGCAGCTCGGTGCTTCTTAAGAGTTTTCAATAATCTTTCTTCTTCTTTCTCTAAAAGGTTAGCACTAATAATAACAGGATATATTTCCATTTCATCAAGATAAGCATACTTAAGATTATTAGGTAATGGTTTGAGTTCAAACACGGGATCACCCTTGTGTGGAGGGGGATCCCCAAGAATTTCAATGGGAAGGTTATGTTTCAGCACAGGTTCCTGTTTGAGGAACACTTCATCTATTTCCCTTCTTTCCTTCATAAACATATCGTTTTCATGGTCTAGCAAGTATTGTTCTAACAGATTAGTTGGAGGAACAGCAATGGAAGCAAGACCAATAATCTCATCCTTACTAGGTGGTTCCCTATCACGAGGTTGTCTATGAAACTTAGCAAAATTAAACTCATGAGACATACCATCTATGCCAACAATGACAATATTCTTTTCACAATTAATGTTAGCACTAGCTGTATTCAAGAAGGGTCTACCAATAATAATGGGACAAAAATCATCTTGTGGGGAACCAAGAACAAGAAAATCAGTAGGGTATTTAACCTTCCCACACAAAACTTCAACATCTCTAACAATCCCAAAGGGTTTAATAGTATCCCTATTAGCAAGCTTAATAGTAACATCAATGTCTTCTAATTCAATGGGTGCAATGTCACGCATAATTTCTTGATATAAAGTATAAGGTATTGCACTAGCACTAGAACACATATCACATAAGCCATGATAACAATGATCTCCTATTTTAACAGAAATAACAGGCATGCCTACGACAGGTCTACATGTCTTGGTATCTGGTCTAGCAATATTAGCAGTCTCACCATAGAAAGAAATAACATGCCCATCTAAATCCTCATCCAAGAGATCTTTAACCATAGCAATACTAGGTTCAACATTAATTTGCTCAGGAGGTGTATAACTCCTAGTATTACTCTTGCGAACAACAGTCGAAGCTTTAGCATGATCCTTTTTCCTAACAGGAAAAGGAGGTTTCTCAACATAAGTAGTAGGAACAATAGGATCACTATAGGTGATAGTCTTTTCTTCGACTGTAATAGGTGCAACTACTTTCACTTCAATAGGAGGATTATATTTAAAACACTTCTCTTTAGGGAGATCACCGTGAGTTGCAAAAGATTCACAGAAAGAAGCTACTATCTCAGAGTCAAGTCCATACTTAGCGCTAAATCCACAGAAAGCATCGGTATCCATAAAAGATTTAACACAATCGAACTTAGGTGTCATACCTGACTCCTTACCATCGTCGGAACCCCAATCTTCAGAGTTGCATTTAATTCTTTCCAATAAGTCCCATTTGAAATCAATAGTCTTCAGGATATAGAACCAGCACAGGAAGTATCGACCAGGTTGCGATTATTAAGAGAAAGCCGAGCATAAAAGTTCTGAATAATCATTTCCCGAGAGAGCTCATGATTGGGGCATGAATATAACATTGACTTAAGTCTCCCCCAAGCTTGAGCGGTAATTTATCCTTCGCGAGGCCAGAAATTATATATGCAATTACGAACATGATGAACAAGATGCATAGGATAGAACTTTTGGTGAAATTCCAACTTTAATCGCTTGTAATTCCAAGATCTCGTATCATCACATAGCCTATACCATGTCAATGCATCTCCGTTCAAAGATAAAGGGAAGACCTTCCTTTTGACAACATCATCGGGGATACCTGCAAGCTTAAATAATCCGCAAACTTCATCCATAAAGATAAGGTGTAAATCGGGATGCAATGTTCCATCTCCTGCAAATGGATTAGCTAGCAGTTTCTCTATCATACCCGAAGGAAACTCAAAGTAAATATTATCATAAAGTTCAGTAGGTTGAGGAGCAACTCTTTGCTCTTCTAGTTGGGGGTGAAGATACCCCAAACAAGCCCCTCAAAGGATTAGTTTCCATAGTGACAAGTAACAGAAAATTTCAGCACACTATATAAATGTTTCCTTACCAAGTTCCACTCACCAAAAGCGCTACACTCCCCGGCAACGGTGCCAGAAAAGAGTCTTGATGACCCACAAGTGTAGGGGATCAATCGTAGTCCTTTCGATAAGTGAGAGTGTCAAACCCAACGAGGAGCAAAAGGAAATGATAAGCGGTTTTTGGTAAGGTTTTCTTTGCAAGCACTGAAATTGTAGGTGATAGATAGTTTTGTGATAAGATAAATGGTAATGAGTAACAAGTAAATAAAGTAAATAAAGAGCAACAAGGTGGACGAATCCTTTATATAGCAAAGGATAAGCCTGGACAATTTCTAATAATGAAAAAGGAGCTCCCGAGGACACATGTGAATTATCGTCAAGCTAGTTTTCATCACGTTCATATGATTCACGTTCGGTACTTTGATAATTTGATATGTGGGTGGACCGGTACTTGGAAACTGCCCTTACTTGGACAAGCATCCCACTTATGATTAATCCCTATTGCAAGCGTCTGCAAGTACAAAAGAAGTATTAAGGTAAACCTAACCACATCATTAAACATATGGATCCAAATCAGCCCCTAACGAAGCAACGCATAAACTAGGGTTTAAGCTTCTATCACTCTAGCAACCCATCATCTACTTATTACTTCCCCATGCCTTCCTCTAGGCCCAAATAATGGTGAATTGTCATGTAGTCGACGTTCACATAACACCACTAGAGGAAAAGACAACATACATCTCATCAAAATATCGAACGAATACCAAATTCACATGACTACTAATAGCAAGACTTCACCCATGTCCTCAGGAACAAACGTAACTACTCACAAAGCATATTCATATTCATAATCAGAGGAGTAATAATATGCATAAAGGATCTGAACATATGATCTTCCACCAAGTAAACCAATTAGCATCAACTACAAGGAGTAATAAACACTACTAGCAACCCACAGGTACCAATTTGTGGTTTTGATACAAGATTGGATACAAGAGATGAACTAGGGTTTTGAGAGGAGATGGTGCTGGTGAAGATGTTGATGGAGATTGACCCCCTCCCGATGAGAGGATCGTTGGTGATGATTTCCCCCTCCCGGAGGGAAGTGTCCCCGGCAGAACAGCTATGCCGGAGCCCTAGATTGGTTCCGCCTCGTGGCGGTGGAGTTTTGTCCCGTAAGCTTGCCCATGATTTTTTCCAGGGTAAAAGCAATGATATAGCAGAAGATGGACACCGGAGGCCCACCAGGGGGGCCCAGGAGATAGGGGGCGCGCCCTATAGGGGGGGGCGCCCCCTGTCTCCTGGACAGGGTGTGGGCCCCCTGGTGTATTTCTTTCGCTCAAAAATTCTTATTAATTCCAAAAAGTTGGTTCGTGGAGTTTCAGGACTTTTGGAGCTGTGCAGAATAGGTTTCCAACGTTTGCTCCTTTTCCAGCCAGAATTCCAGCTGCCGGCATTCCCCGTCTTCATGGTAAACCTTGTAAAATAAGAGAGAATAGCCATAAATACTGAGATATAATGTGTAATATTAGCCCATAATGCAATAAATATTGATATAAAAGCATGATGCAAAATGGACGTATCACTCCTCAACCTACTGAACCTACTGAAAATGTTTACTTTGAAATTCCTTCGGGTATGGTAGAGAAACTGCTAGCTAATCCCGTAGCAGGAGATGGAACATTGCATCCCGATTTACACCTTATCTATGTGGATGTAGTTTGTGGATTATTTACACTTCCAGGTATGCCCGATGATGTTGTTAAGAAGAAGGTCCTCCCTTTATCTTTGAAGGGAGATGCATTGACATGGTATAGGCTATGTGATGATATGGGATCCTGGGACTATAAACGATTGAAATTGGAATTTCACCAAAAGTTTTATCCTATGCATCTTGTTCATCGTGATCGTAAATATATATATAATTTTTGGCCCCGCGAAGGAGAAATCATCGCTCAAGCTTGGGGGAGGCTTAAGTCAATGTTATATTCATGCCCCAATCATGAGCTCTCAAGGGAAATGATTATTCAAAAATTTTATGCTCGGTTTTCTCTCAACGATCGCACCATGCTCGATACTTCTTGTGCTGGTTCTTATATGATGAAGACTATTGAATTCAAGTGGGACTTATTGGAAAGAATTAAACGCAACTCTGAAGATTGGGATTCCGACGATGGTAAGGAGTCAGGTATGACACCTAAGTTTGATTGTGTTAAATCTTTTATGAATACCGATGCTTTTCGTGGATTTAGCACTAAATATGGACTTGACTCTGAGCTAGTAGCTTCTTTTTGTGAATCATTTGCTACTCATGTCGATCTCCCTAAGGAGAAGTGGTTTAAATATAATCCTCCCACTGAAGTAAAAGTAGTTACACCTGTTACAGTTAAAGAAAAGACTATCACTTATAATGATCCTATTGTTCCTTCTACTTATATTGAGAAACCACGTTTCCCTGTTAGGATAAAGGATCATGCTAAAGCTTCAACTGTGGTTCGTAAGAGTAATACTAGAACATATACAACTCCTAAGCAAATTAAACTTGAACCTAGTATTGCTATGGTTAAAGATCTCTTGGCTGATAATATTGATGGGCATGTTATTTATTTCTGTGAACAGGCTACTAATATTGCTAGACCCGATGCTAAGATACATAGACCTGTTGTAGGCATGCCTGTTATTTCTGTTAAAATAGGAGATCATTGTTATCATGGATTATGTGATATGGGTGCTAGTGCCAGTGCAATACCTCATTCCTTATATGAAGAAATTATGCATGACATTGCACCTGTTGAGATAGAAGACATTGCTGTTACAATTAAGCTTGCCAATAGAGATACTATTTCACCAATTGGGATTGTTAGAGATGTTGAAGTCTTGTGTGGGAAAGTTAAATATCCTGCCAATTTTCTTGTCCTTGGTTCCCCACAAGATAGCTTTTGTCCCATTATATTTGGTAGACCCTTCTTGAATACTGCCAATGCTGAGATTGATTGCGAAATGGATGTTGTTACAATCGGCTTAGGAGATATGTCTCATGAGTTTAATTTTGCTACATTTCGTAGACAACCCCATGATAAATAATTACCTAGTAAGGATGAAATTATTGGTCTTGCTTCTATTACCATGCCTCCTACTGATCCATTAGAACAATATTTGCTAGACCATGAAAATGATATGTTCATGAATGAAAGAAGGGAGATAGACGAAGTATTCTTTAAACAGGGTCCTATTTTGAAACACAACTTGCCTGTTTAAATCCTAGGGGATCCCCATCCACCCAAGGGTGATCCCGTGTTTGAGCTTAAACCATTACCTGATACTCTTAAGTATGCTTATCTTGATGAAAAGAAGATATATCATGTTATTATTAGTGCCAACCTTTCAGAGCAGGAAGAGGGAAGATTATTGAAAACTCCGAAGAAGCACCATGCTGCTATTGGATATACTTTTGATGATCTTAAGGGCATTAGTCCAAGTCTATGACAACACAAAATAAATTTGGAAGAAGATGCCAAACCAGTTAGAGGTCATCAACGACGACTAAATCCTAAGATGAAAGAAGTGGTAAGAAAAGAAATATTAAAGCTCCTTGAGGCAGGTATAATTTATCCCGTTGCTGATAGTCAGTGGGTAAGTCCAGTCCATTGTGTCCCTAAGAAGGGAGGTATTACTATCGTCCCTAATGATAAAGATGAATTGATCCCGCAAAGAATTATTATAGGTTATAGGATGGTAATTGATTTCTGCAAATTAAATAAAGCTACTAAAAGATCATTACCTTTACCTTTTATTGATCAAATGCTAGAAAGACTATACAAACATACACATTTCTGCTTTCTAGATGGTTATTCTGGTTTCTGTCAAATACGTGTGTCAGCAGACGATCAAGCAAATACTACTTTTACTTGCCCTTTCGGTACTTTTGCTTATAGACGTATGCCTTTTGGTTTATGTAATGCACCTGCTACCTTTCAAAGATGCATGATGGCTATATTCTCTGACTTTTGTGAAAAGATTTGTGAGGTATTCATGGATGATTTCTCCGCGTATGGATCCTCCTTTGATGATTGCTTGAGAAACCTTGATCGAGTTTTGCAGAGATGCGAAGATACTAGTCTTGTTTTGAATTGGGAGAAGTGCCACTTTATGGTTAATGAAGGCATTGTCTTGGGGCATCAAATTTCTGAAAGAGGTATTGAAGTTGATAAAGCTAAAGTTGATGCTATTGAAAAGATGTCGTGTCCCAAGGACACTAAAGGTATAAGAAGTTTCCTTGGTCATGCCGGTTTTTATAGGAGGTTCATTAAGGACTTTTCTAAAATCTCTAGGACTCTGACTAATTTATTGTAAAAAGATATTCCCTTTGTCTTCGATGATGACTGTGTAGAAGCATTTGAAATATTTAAGAAAGCTTTGATTTCTGCAGCTATTGTTCAGCCACCTGATGGGAACTTACCCTTTGAAATTATGTGTGATGCTAGTGATTATGCTGTAGGTGCTGTTCTAGGGCAAAGAGTTGACAAGAAATTAAATGTTATTCAATATGCTAGTAAAACTCTAGACACTGCCCAGAGAAATTATGCTACCACTGAAAAAGAATTCTTAGCAGTTGTATTTGCATGTGATAAGTTCAGACCTTATATTGTTGATTCTAAAGTAACTATTCACACGGATCATGCTGCTATTAAATATCTTATGGAAAATAAAGATGCTAAACCTAGACTTATTAGATGGGTTCTCTTGCTATAAGAATTTGATTTGCATATTATTGATAGAAAGGGAGCTGAGAACCCCGTTGCAGACAACTTATCTAGGTTAGAGAATGTTCTTGATAACCCACTACCTATTGATGATAGCTTTCCTGATGAACAATTAGTGTCATAAATGCTTCTCGTACTGCTCCATGGTATGCTGATTATGCTAATTACATTGTTGCTAAATTTATAGCACCTAGTTTCACATACCAGCAAAAGAAAAAGTTCTTTTATGATTTAAAACATTACTTCTGGGATGACCCACACCTTTATAAAGAAGGAGCAGATGGTGTTATTAGACATTGTGTACCTGAGCATGAATAGGGAACAGATCCTACGCAAGTGTCACTCCGAAGCATATGGAGGACACCACGCTGGAGATAGAACTGCACATAAGGTATTGCAATCCGGTTTTTACTGGCCTACTCTCTTCAAAGATGCCCGTAAGTTTGTTTTGTCTTGTGATGAATGTCAAAGAATTGGTAATATTAGTAGACGTCAAGAAATGCCTATGAATTATTCTCTTGTTATTGAACCATTTGATGTTTGGGGCTTTGATTATATGGGACTGTTTCCTGCCTCTAATGGATATACACATATTTTAGTTGTTGTTAATTACGTTACTAAGTGGGTAGAAGCTATTCCAACTAGTAGTGCTGATCATAACACCTCTATTAAGATGCTTAAAGAAGTTATTTTTCCGAGGTTTGGAGTCCCTATATATTTAATGACTTATGGTGGTTCACATTTTATTCATGGTGCTTTTCGTAAAATGCTTGCTAAGTATGATATTAATCATAGAATTGCATCTCCTTATCACCCACAGTCTAGCGGTCAAGTAGAGTTGAGTAATAGAGAGCTCAAATTAATTTTGCAAAAGACTATCAATAGATCTAGAAAGAATTGGTCCAAGAAACTTGATGATGCATTATGGGCTTATAGAACTGCATATAATAAACCTATGGGTATGTCTCCATACAAAATGGTTTATGGAAAAGCATGTAACTTACCTCTCGAACTAGAACATAATGCATATTGGGCTGTGATGACCCACAAGTGTAGGGGATCTATCGTAGTCCTTTCGATAAGTAAGAGTATCGAACCCAATGAGGAGCAGAAGGAAATGATAAGTGGTTTTCAGTAAGGTTTTCTCTGCAAGCACTGAAATTATAGGTAATAGATAGTTTTGTGATAAGATAAATAGTAACAAGTAACAAGTAAATAAAGTAAATAAAGTGCAGCAAGGTGGCCCAATCCTTTATATAGCAAAGGATAAGCCTGGAAAATTTATAATAATGAGAAAGGAGCTCCCGAGGACACATGGGAATTATCGTCAAGCTAGTTTTCATCACATTCATATGATTCGTGTTTGGTACTTTGATAATTTGATATGTGGGTGGACCGGTGCTTGGGTACTGCCCTTACTTGGACAAGCATCCCACTTATGATTAACCCCTATTGCAAGCGTCCGCAACTACAAAAGAAGTATTAAGGTAAATCTAACCACAACATTAAATATATGGATCCAAACCAGCCCCTAATGAAGCAACGCATAAACTAGGGTTTAAGCTTCTGTCACTCTAGCAACCCATCATCTACTTATCACACTAGTAGAAAAGGGGGCAATGGTCCAGGTCGGGTCAGCCCATTAGTCCCGGTTCAATCCAGAACCGGGACCAATGGGGGCATTGAACCCGGTTCGTGAGCCCCGGGGGCCGGCCGGGCCACGTGGGCCATTGGTCCCGGTTCGGCTGGACCTATTATTTCCGGTTGGTGGGACGAACCGGGACCAATGCGCCTCACTCCTGGCCCACCACCAGTGGTCCTGGTTGGTGGAGTGAACCGGGACCAAAGGCTGCCCTTTAGTCCCAGTTCGTGGAACGAACCGGGACCAATTAGTTGCCTATATATACCCCTCGCCCGCGAGCAGAGCACTCCCAGTGCTCTGTTTTTCGTGGCCGGCGAGGGGAGAGCTTTGTGGTGCTCTAGCTCACCTCCTATGCACACGAGGTGTTCGATGGAAGGCCCGAGCCACACTACTTAAGCTTTCTCCTCTCCAAGCTCGACCTCCAAGCTCCATTTTCCTCAATATTTGTCTAGGTTTAGCGGTCCGTCACGTCCCGTCCCCATCTTCACCGCCGTCGATCGCCCGCGTTGATCTCGTCGCCGGCACCGCCGTGGTGAGCCTCTTGTTCTTATCTTCTTTCTAAAAGAAAAAAATAATCTTACTTGTATATTTATATAGATATTTGTATAATTTTCTTACTTTTATTATTGCATCTTATATAGTGCGATGGTTTTGGTATCCGCCCCCGTCGGCCCTCGTCCTGTCTATGATTCAGATGTGGTATATATTATCTTTTCATAACTATTGGTTCATTTATTGTTTATGACAATTATGCCGACCAACGTGACATAGATTTTATTTATCTAGGAGGTTGTTGAACCGGAAATTCCAACCGACCCTATTGTCGAGAGGTTAAATTTAGTTGAAGAAGAAAACAATTTGTTGAAGGAAAAAATTAGAAAAATTGAGGAGGAGAAGATGATATTGGAGTTGCATGTTGCGGATGTCGTCGATGATCACAAGATCAAGATGGATGCAATGCGCTTGAAGATTAGAAAGATTAGAAAATATGCCATTCATACCGAGGCTTGGTATCATTATGCCGTTGGATCAGTTGTTACATTGGTTGCGATTATGATCGCATTTGTTTTCGCATTGAAATGTTTTACATAGTTTCAGTGTATGGTTTAATTAATTTAGATGCTCTGCAGAGCTTTATGTTGTTAGATGAGAACTATGTATGTACTTTGGTTTTAATGTGATGATGAACTTCTATTAATTTGGTCACTTAATTATCTATTCATGATGTTCTGTAATGATTTTTGACACACTTAATTATATATAATGCACGCAGATGAACCGGCAATGGATGTACGGTTCAAGACACACCTCCGAGTACATTAAGGGCGTGCATGATTTTCTCGAAGTGGCTGAGGCAAACAAGCAGAATGGTTTTATGTGTTGTCCATGCCCTATATGTGGGAATACGAAGTCTTACTCTGACCGGAAAATCCTCCACACCCACCTGCTTTACAAGGGTTTCATGCCACACTATAATGTTTGGACGAGGCACGGAGAAATAGGGGTTATGATGGAAGACGGCGAAGAAGAAGAGTACGATGACAACTATGTGCCCCCTGAATACGGTGATGCTACTGAAGATCAAGAGGAACCAGACGATGTGCACGATGATGCTGCAACGGGCGAAGCTGCTGAAGATCAAGAGGAACCAGACGATGTGCCCGATGATGATGATCTCCGTCGGGTCATTGTCGATGCAAGGACGCAATGCGAAAGTCAAAAGGAGAAGCTGAAGTTCGATCGCATGTTAGAGGACCACAAAAAAGGGTTGTACCCCAATTGCGAAGATGGCAACACAAAGCTCGGTACCGTACTGGAATTGCTGCAGTGGAAGGCAGAGAATGCTGTGCCTGACAAAGGATTTGAGAAGCTACTGAAAATATTGAAGAAGAAGCTTCCAAAGGATAACGAATTGCCCGACAGTACATACGCAGCAAAGAAGGTCGTATGCCCTCTAGGATTGGAGGTGCAGAAGATACATGCATGCCCTAATGACTGCATCCTCTTCCGCGGTGCGTACAAGGATCTGAACGCATGCCCGGTATGCGGTGCATTACGGTATAAGATCAGACGAGATGACCCTGGTGATGTTGACGGCGAGCCCCCCAGGAAGAGGGTTCCTGCGAAGGTGATGTGGTATGCTCCTATAATACCACGGTTGAAACGTCTGTTCAGAAACAGAGAGCATGCCAAGTTGATGCGATGGCACAGTGAGGACCGTAAGAAAGACGGGAAGTTGAGAGCACCCGCTGACGGGTCGCAGTGGAGAAAAATCGAGAGAAAGTACTGGGATGAGTTTGCAAGTGAGCCAAGGAACATATGGTTTGCTTTAAGCGCGGATGGCATTAATCCTTTCGGGGAGCAGAGCAGCAATCACAACACCTGGCCCGTGACTCTATGTATGTATAACCTTCCTCCTTGGATGTGCATGAAGCGGAAGTTCATTATGATGCCAGTTCTCATCCAAGGCCCTAAGCAACCCGGCAACGACATTGATGTGTACCTAAGGCCATTAGTTGAAGAACTTTTACAGCTGTGGAATGGAAACGGTGTACGTACGTGGGATGAGCACAAACAGGAGGAATTTAACCTAAAGGCGTTGCTGTTCGTGACCATCAACGATTGGCCCGCTCTCAGTAACCTTTCAGGACAGACAAACAAGGGATACCACGCATGCACGCACTGTTTACTTGACACCGATAGTATATACCTGGCAAGCTGCAGGAAGAATGTGTACCTGGGCCATCGTCGATTTCTTCCGACCAACCATCAATGTCGAAAGAAAGGCAAGCATTTCAAAGGCGAGGCAGATCACCGGAAGAAGCCCGCCATGCGTACCGGTGATCACGTACTTGCTATGGTCAATGATTTACACGTAATCTTTGGAAAGGGTCCCGGCGCACTAGCTGTTCCGAGTGACGCTGGGGGACACACACCCATGTGGAAGAAGAAATCTATATTTTGGGACCTACCCTACTGGAAAGACCTAGAGGTCCGCTCTTCGATCGACGTGATGCACGTGACGAAGAACCTTTGCGTGAACCTGCTAGGCTTCTTGGGCGTGTATGGGAAGACAAAAGATACAGCTGAGGCACGGGAGGACCTACAACGTTTGCACGAAAAAGACGGCATGCCTCCAAAGCAGTATGAAGGTCCTGCCAGCTATGCTCTTACCAAAGAAGAGAAGGAAATCTTCTTTGAATGCCTGCTTAGTATGAAGGTCCCGACTGGCTTCTCGTCTAATATAAAAGGAATAATAAATATGGCAGAGAAAAAGTTTCAGAACCTAAAGTCTCATGACTGCCACGTGATTATGACGCAACTGCTTCCGGTTGCATTGAGGGGGCTTCTACCGAAAACGTCCGATTAGCCATTGTGAAGCTATGTGCATTCCTCAATGCAATCTCTCAGAAGGTGATCGATCCAGAAATCATACCAAGGCTAAGGAGTGATGTGGTGCAATGTCTTGTCAGTTTCGAGCTGGTGTTCCCACCATCCTTCTTCAATATCATGACGCACGTCCTAGTTCATCTAGTTGACGAGATTGTCATTCTGGGCCCCGTATTTCTACACAATATGTACCCCTTTGAGAGGTTCATGGGAGTCCTAAAGAAATATGTCCGTAACCGCGCTAGGCCAGAAGGAAGCATCTCCATGGGCCATCAAACAGAGGATGTCATCGGGTTTTGTGTTGACTTCATTCCTGGCCTTAAGAAGATAGGTCTCCCTAAATCGCGGTATGAGGGGAGACTGACTGGAAAAGGCACGCTTGGAAGGGACTCAATAATATGCAGGGACGGATATTCTTGGTCTCAAGCACACTACACAGTTCTACAGAACTCTACCTTGGTGACCCCGTATGTCGATGAACACAAGAACAGTCTGCGCTCCAAACACCCGGAGCAGTGCGACGACTGGATTACATGTGAACACATCAGGACTTTCAGCAGTTGGTTGGAAGCACGTATCAGAGGTGACAACACTGTTTGTGATGAGCTGTACTTGTTGTCCAGGGGACCATCTTTGACTGTATTGATTTGGAAAGGATACGAGATAAACGGGAATACATTTTACACGATTGACCAAGATCAAAAGAGCACCAACCAAAACAGCGGTGTCCGCTTTGATGCAACAACCGAGAGGGGAAAGGACACATATTATGGTTACATAGTGGACATATGGGAACTTGACTACGGACATGATTTTAAGGTCCCTTTGTTTAAGTGCAAATGGGTCAATCTGTCAGGAGGCGGGGTACAGGTAGACCCACAGTACGGAATGACAACAGTGGATCTGAAAAATCTTGGGTACACTGACGAACCGTTCGTCCTAGCCAATGATGTGGCACAGGTTATCTATGTGAAGGACATGTCTACCAGACCGAGAAAGAGAAAAGATAAGGAAGCGAATACATCATACGATGAGCCAAAGCGCCACATAGTTCTTTCAGGAAAAAGGGACATCGTGGGAGTGGAGGACAAGACAGACATGTCTGAAGATTATGAAAAGTTTGATGAAATTCCTCCCTTCAAAGTCAAGGCTGACCCCAGCATCCTGATAAACGATGAAGATTATCCATGGTTACGGCGCAATAAGCAAATGACACAAGCGAAGAAAAAGTGAAGACTTTCTCCCGCAACTATTATGATGATACCATGCCAACTTTGTAACTGACGAGTATGATACCATTGTCCGTTTTGTACATGCACATGCTATGTGGGTCAATTTATGATACCATGCCAACTTTCAACTTTTTCAGAGTTCATTTGAAATGCTTTAATGTCTTATGGTTCGGCCCCCGTAATAATTAAAAATACCATGCCAACTTTCAACTTTTTCAGAGTTCATTTGAAATGCTTTAATGTCTTATGGTTCGGCCCCCGTAATAATTAAAAATAGCAACAATAAGTATTTTGTTGTAAGTAGAAACAAAATAAAATAAATAAAGCAAGAAAGAAAACAAAAAAACAAAAAAAGTGTTTTCAAATTTGAAAACTAATGGCACTAACAGAAAGTTTATAATTTTCCTAAAACTAAAAGCAAAAACAATTAAAAAATAAAGCAAAAAACAAAAGAAAATAAATAATGTAGAAAACAAAACAAAAAAACAACAATAAGTATTTTGTTGTAAGTAGAACAAAATAAAATAAATAAAGCAAGAAAGAAAACAAAAAAACAAAAAAAGTGTTTTCAAATTTGAAAACTAATGGTACTAACAGAAAGTTTATAATTTTCCTAAAACTAAAAGCAAAAACAATTAAATAATAAAGAAAAAAACAAAAGAAAATAAATAATGCAGAAAACAAAACAAAAAACTGGGAAAAAATAAATATAGCAAAAATAAGTAAAGAAAACAAAAAAACAAAAAAATGCCTCCTACTGGGCCCCCACGGCCTAAATACGACATGAAACCCTACTATGGGCCAGGATTCAGGCCCGCAGTAGGCCCAGAAGGCCCATCAGGCAAAGCAATAGCAAGTAGGCCCGAAAGCCTGCGGTCGAGAGGAGCACGAGAGGGGCGCGGCAGTGGGGCTTATAAACCACTGCGCGCCCCTCTCAACTAGCGAGGTGGGACTAGACTTTGGCCCCGAGGCGGGCAGCACAGGGGCCTTTGGTCCCTGTTGGTGGCACCAACCGGGACTAAAGGGGGAGGCATTAGTCCCGGTTGGTGCCACCAACCGGTACCAAAGGCCGCCGGTTCCCGCCCTTTGGGCTGCCGAAAAAGAGGCCTTTGGTCCCGGTTGGTGGCACCAACCGGGACTAAAGGATGCATTAGTCCCGGTTGGTGCCACCAACCGGGACTAAAGGGTTTGCTATATAAGCAACACTTAGCAGTTTCCGGCCAAATCGCCCACTTCTCCCCCGACGCCCCCTGCTCCTCCTCGTCGCCGTCGCCGCCCGCCGCCCCTGCTCCACCTTGCCGTCGCCGCCGCCACCGACGCCGTCAGGCTGCTCGCCTGAGCCGTCGCCGCCGCCCCCTGTGAGCACAGCTTGCTCCCGTGCCCCTCCTGTCCAGCGCCCCTGCGCGGCCACCGCGCGCCGCCCCTGTCCCTGCGCGGCCGACGCGCCGCCGCCCCTGCCCTGCGCGGCCAGCGCACGCCGCCCCTGTCCTGCGCGGCCGCCGCGCCGCCGCCCTGCCCTGCGCTGCCGCCGCGCGCCGCCCCTCCGCCCCTGCAATTTCCACCGCAATTTTTTGCATTTTTTTGTGTATATGTGTTTGTATGTGTATATATATATGTGTACATGTTCATAGTATTTTTTTTCATAAGTGTATTTTTTTTGTTCATTGCATTTTTTCATATATATAATGTATATATGTATGTGGTAGCTATATATACGATGAATGGATGTGGCTATATATATATGTATGTATGAATATAATGTTCATAGCATTTTTTTGTTTATATATGTTTTTTCATATATGTATTAATTTTTTATTTAGGTTGTTAGTAGATATCGATTTTAGGTTAGTGCATTTTAGGTTAGTGTAGAGGAGAAATTTACAGTAAAATAAGGAAAAGGAAGAAAAGAGGAAGAAGGAAGAAGGAAGAAAGAACAAGAAAAAGAATGAGAGGAAAAAGGAAAATAAGAAGAGGAAGAAGAGGAGAAATAAATAAGAAGTGTTAAAAAGAAGAAAAAGAAGAGGAGAAGAAGAAAGGAATAGAGGAGAAGAAGAAAAAATAGAAAAAAAATTCTATTTTTTCTTCTTCTCCTCTATTCCTTTCTTCTTCTCCTCTTTTTTTTTCTTCTTCTTCTTCCTTCTTCCTTCTTCCTCTTTTCTTCCTTTTCCTTAATTATTTTCCTTTCTCGTCGTTGTCGCGTCGTTGTCGATATAACCCCCTCGAGATAACTTCGACATGAGGGGCGGTCGATATATATACCCCCCCGGCCCTCTCGCTCGACCAAAACTCTCGAGGACACCCAAACCCTAGAGAGAAAACAATGTTGGTCTCCTACCCCCTCCCGCCACGCCCCTATCTGACAAATTAACTCTCTCGAGGCCCCCCAAATTTACCAAGTTAAAAGAGCATTGTCATCGAGGCCACCCCAAACCTTTGAAGCGTTGTTGTGTCGAGGCGACCCCAAACCCTAGAGAAGCAGCGTCGAGGCCACTAACATGATTCCTTATTGTGATTAGCTGGCTAGTTCTACGTTTGCCACTAATATATATATATATATATATCCATCTGTACCATGTTTAAATAATAATTGACATGTTGTAAATATTTGCAGAAACTATGGAGCACTGACGAGACGAAGAAACAGAAGCGATATTGAGGGACATAATCGCAAATGGAAGGGATGAAGTTGCGTCATTTCTCCTCGACACCGTTGGTCAGCTGGAAGAACGGGGTGAAGAAGAGGGCTATGTTCATGATGGCTTCGGCCCATTAATGCCGGTACAAGAACAGGACTATGTTCATGATGGCTCCGGTGACACAATGGAGGTACAAGAAGGAGACCGTGCTGACTACTCCGGTGACCGAACCGAGCCCGGCCAGGTATATATATATTAGTTAAGCCCGTGCTGACTAGTTAATTGATGCTTCCATTGTTTTGGTATATATACACATATTAATTACTCTCGTCTTTTTTCCTTATAATTTCTAGCCCTACGGATCGAGCACAACTTCGGTAAGGAGACGAGGCCCAAAGAAAAAGTTGAGCTCAGATGAAAAGTTTGAGATCATAGAAATCGCGCCCGACGGCGAACCGATTGAACCCATCCGGACAAGGAAGGCATTTTCTGCTCAGTGCGGGGTTCTTCTTAGGGAGAAGATCCTGATCAGCATCCAGCAATGGTATAAGCCTAAGGAGGAAGACCCTGAGGTGTCTTATGTCAATGATATGCAGAAAGAATATCTTTGGACTGAGCTGAAGGCAAATTTCACCCTACCGCCAGAGGAGGATCCGGAGAAGCCAGTTAAAGAGGAATTAATCAAGTCTTGTGCTCTTAAGAAGATGGCAACCCTAATGAGGAGGTGGAGGAAAGAGCTGAACCAGTTTGTCAAAAATAAAAAGACACCAGAATTCATTGGCAAATATGAGAAGATCAAAGATCACTGGCCCGCATTTGTGGCCCACAAGACATCAGAAAAGAGTAAGAAGATGTCGGAGACAAACAAGAAAAATGCTGCGAAGAAGATGCTTCACCATCGCACGGGGTCAGGTGGCTACCTGCAAGCCCGGCCTAAGTGGTCCAAGGCTGAGAATGATCTGCTTGAAAAAGGGATCGAACCAGAGACAATGAGATGGCCAGACCGTTGCCGGACTTGGTTCTTCGTGTCTGGCGGAACCTTGGACCCTGTAACAGGGTTTTGCCAGTGGACGGACGAGCAACTGGAAATACTAGTGAAGAACCTTCGACACTATATCGATGCAGCGCAGCGAGGGACGTTCCTTCCAAACAAGGGGAAGGACGAGCTCACAATGGCCCTTGGGAAACCTGAGCACCCTGGACGGACACGAGGCACGCCAGGCTCCATTCCATGGAAGGTTGGTTTTCCGGACGCAGGGGGTTACAAAACCCATGAGAGGAGGAAGAAACTGCAGCAGGACCAACTGCAGGCGCTGCACGAAAGGATAATGGGGCTAGAGGATCGAGAAGAGGAACAAGAAGCAGCAGATCGCAGCAAACGACCTGCCAAAGCTTCCCCCGAAGCTACCCCGCCATCTCAGCGGGGAAGCAGCGTGGCTTCCACCGAGCTGCTTCAGCCGGAGCATGTCTTGACGGCTCTTGCCAGCTATCCCGTGGATGGTATCACGGAGTCTCAAAATTGCCACATTATGGCGCGATGGACGAATTTGAAGGTCAAGGCGGCTGTTGGCCAAGTTTATCCTAGTGGACCCAGCACAACTTATCACTGCTAGCCGATTCCAAAAGGATATGCTAAGGTGATGGTGGATGAAATAACGGAGGGATTTGAGGACCTCGTGCTTGACCACCCTACCGGTGAAGGGGAGACTAGGCTGGGTTCTGCTATGAAGACTCCATGCCTATGGAAGAAGGAGCTCATCAACCTTCCGAACTGGACGCCTCCGCCTCCTCCTCCTCCTCCTGCTCTGGCGAGTCAGGGCACTCCGCCTCCTCCACCGCCTCCTCCTCCGGCGAGTGACGATCAGGGCACGCATGGAGGCACTCCGCCTCCTTCTCCGGTGCATGGCGGCACTCCGCCTCCTTCTCCGCCTACGCCGGCGCTCCTGAGCAGCCAGCAGCATCCTCCTTCTCCGCCTCGCCAGCAAGGGCGGAAGAGACCCGCTGCTGCCCCAGCTGCTCCGGCGCGTCGTACTCCTTATCCTCCGCCTCGTAAGCAAGCACAGAAGAAGACAGATGCCGCAGCCGCTCCGTCTGCTCCGGCGTCTAGGAGCACAACCAGAGGCGGGAGGCAATACAAATACGGTCCATCTCTCAAGCCTCTAGAGAAGTTACCGTACGAGAGGTCCGAGGAGGAAAATGATACGATTGTGCGGACCCACGTGAAGGAGTTCTTTGAAGGGGTGAAAGCAAAGAGACATCCACCTCCGGAGGAGATGGTAGATCCGATGAAAGCAAAGCGCACTATCGATGCCCTGAGGAAACCACCAAAGTCTCCGTCGAGAACCAACTATGAGCGCATTACTGAACAGACATATCTCCAAGCCCAGCGGTCGGGAACTACTGTCAGTGCTAAAAGGTCAAAAGAACAAGCAAAGGGGAAAAAATTGCCCAGCTCGGCGAACAAGCACAGCAATCGTGCCCCCCGCTCAATGTGTCTAATGTTCCGGGGATGGTGGCCGGTTATGGAAATCTTGAAGATTACCTGCCTGACGATGCACTTCCTGATTTCTTGGAGGTGGACGAACACATATACGAGTACGGGAAGCCTCTTGTCAAAGATGAAAAATCTCTGACAACAATGATGCAAAGATTCCATAATTGGTACATGGAAACCTGCAGAGAGTCTAAGGGTACGAATGCTTTGTATCAGCATATTAAAGAGGAGCACGACCTCGTTACAAATGATCTGTTGACTGTTCCATTTGATGAGTTCTTCACGTTCTTCAATCAAAAGGCCCTCGATAAACTAATGGTCTTTTGCTACTGTCTGTAAGTACTATTTCTGTCATTAAGTCTCTATATATAGCTCGGCCATTTATAATGCTTCTTTAGCTATACTTTCATCAATGCCATTTATAATGCTTCATTATTAGTTTGATTGACCTCTATTTCTCGTAAAGTGCTTGTGGCAGGAAGAAGGGAATGATTTCTATGGATACTACGTGTGCGAGTTCATCCACAACGCGACTTTGAAAAACAAGCGGGGCTACTCTCAAAGACAATATGAAGTGCGTAAGCAATAATATTCACAATTTCATTTTATTACACCATCATTTCTGTTGAGTTTCATTCATATATATGTATTAATTAACCCCCTTCTTCAAATTAGACGTGGCAGATGCGGAATGAACTCCTAGAACCAGATTGCATGAAAGCAATTCAAGAGGAATTGGCGGGATTCTTTCTTGACCACGTCATCAATAAAGCCAGAGAATACCATGTGGAAATTGATTTCAATTGCTAGGGGATTGTAATTATAAGAGATCTTATACATATTGTACATGCATGTATGTAGCCAGTAGCGTCAGATACATGATATACGAAAACTTGTTGTTCGACCAATCTCTCGGAGAAGGAGAGAGGTCGATCGATCACTTCTCTCGGTATGCATGAACTTCTGTACTGAATGGTTCTCTCGATCACTTATGTATATATAGTACGTAGAGTCGACCAAGCACGGACATAAGAGAGGACACTTCTCTCTATTAATTAGCTAGCTAACACAATATATGAAACACGTAAATTAACCCCCCAAAACCCCCAATCCCCCCCTCCTTTCAATAAAAATAACAAAAACCCCAACCACTGGAATGCTGATGCGTGGATGCTTTTTGGTCCCGGTTGGTGCCACCAACCGGGACCAAAGGACCCCTGACTGGGCTCGACACACAGGGCCACGTGGAGGCACATTGGTCTCGGTTCTTGTTTGAACCGGGACTAATGGGTGGAGGTATTAGTAACGGCCCATTAGTCCCGGTTCATGAATCGGGACTAAAGGCCCTTACAAACCGGGACTATTAGGTGTTTTTCTACTAGTGTTACTTCCCCATGCCTTCCTCTAGGCCCAAATAATGGTGAAGTGTCATGTAGTCGACGTTCACATAACACCACTAGAGGAAAAGACAACATACATCTCATCAAAATATCGAATGAATACCAAATTCACATGACTACTAATAGCAAGACTTCACCCATGTCCTCAGGAACAAACGTAACTACTCACAAAGCATATTCATGTTCATAATCAGAGGAGTAATAATATGCATAAAGGATCTGGACATATGATCTTCCACCAAGTAAACCAATTAGCATCAACTACAAGGAGTAATCACCACTACTAGCAACCCACAGGTACCAATTTGTGGTTTTGATACAAGATTGGATACAAGAGATGAACTAGGGTTTTGAGAGGAGATGGTGCTGGTGAAGATGTTGATGGAGATTGACCCCCTCCCGATGAGAGGATCGTTGGTGATGAATTCCCCCTCCCGGAGGGAAGTGTCCCCGGCAGAACAGCTCCGCCGGAGCCCTAGATTGGTTCTGCCTCGTGGCGGCGGAGTTTCATCCCGTAAGCTTGCCCATGATTTTTTCCAGTGTAAAAGCCCTCATATAGCAGAAGATGGACACCGGGGGCCACCAGGGGGCCCAGGAGACAGGGGTGGGTGCGCCCCCACCCTCCTGGACAAGGTGTAGGCCCCCTAATGTATTTCTTCCGCTCAATAATTCTAATTAATTCCAAAAATAGGTTTCGTGGAGTTTCAGGATTTTTGGAGCAGTGCAGAATAGGTTTCCAATGTTTGCTCCTTTTCCAGCCAGAATTCCAGCTGCCGACATTCCCCCTCTTCATGGTAAACCTTGTAAAATAAGAGAGAATAGCCATAAGTATTGAGATATAATGTGTAATAACAGCCCATAATGCAATAAATATTGATATAAAAGCATGATGCAAAATGGACGTATCAACTCCCCCAAGCTTAGACCTCGCTTATCCTCAAGCGGAAGCCGATATCGAAAAATATGTCCACATGTTTAGAGATAGAGGTGTCATAAAAATAAAATACGGACATGAGGGCATCATGATCATTCTTATAACAACAACATATATAGATTTTATCATATGATTTCTTATGCTCAAGTAACAATCAATCCACAATGTCAAGTATGGTTCAAGAACTTCATTGAGAACTAACAAACTATAATCTCAGTCATTGAAACATTTGCAATTTATCATAACATCAGAAAGAGTCATCAATAGAGCTTTTCAGCAAGTTCACATACTCAACTATCTTGTAGTCTTCTATAATTGCTAACACTCATGCAATACTTGTGGTTATGGGGTTTCAGCCGGACACTGAGAAAGATAGGGGCTTATTGTGTTGCCTCCCAACGTATTCACCTTTAGGTGATGTCAACAATAATAGCCCATGCTAACTTACATCCAATTGGATATATATATCATGATCTTTCAAACACGAGGAGCTTGCCAAAGGATAAAATGAAAAAGGGAAAGGTGAGGATCACCTTGACTCAAGCATAAAGTAAAAACATAAAGTAAAAGATAGGCCCTTTGCGGAGGGAAGCAGAGGTTTTCATGTGCGTTTAGGGTTGGATGCACAAAATCTTAATGCAAAAGAATGTCACTTTATATTGCCCCTTGTATGTGGACATTTATTATGCAGTCTGTCGCTTTTATTACTTCCACAACAAGATCGTACAAAGCTTATTTTCTCTGCACTAATAAGTCATACATATTTAGATAGCAATTTTTATTGCCTGCAACATGACAACTTACTTGAAGGATCTTACTCAATCAATAGGTAGGTATGGTGGACTCTCATGGCAAAACTGGTTTAAGGATATTTGTAAGCACAAGTAGTATCTCTACTTACTGCAAGGAATTTGGCTAGCATGAGGGGGAAATGCAAGCTCAACATGTTTGGAAGGTCAATGACAATATACTTTAACTGAGATGTGAGAAAACATAAACCATTACGTTGTCTTCCTTGTCCAACGTTAACTCTTTTAGCATGTCATACTTAATGAGTGCTCCCAATCATAAAAGGTGTCCAAGATAATATATTTATATGTGAACCTCTCTTTCCTTATCACTTCCTATTAATTGCAACGATGACCAAAACTACGTTTATCAACTCTCAACAATTTTTATGCCTCATACTTTCTATGTGTGAAGTCATCACTAACCATAAGATCAATATGAACTCTTTTATTCTTTCTACTTTCTCAAGATCATAGCAACATAGCAAAGCCCTTGACTCAACACTAATCTTTATTATACATAGCTCACGGACTCGATTACATAAAGAGATCACAAAGCAAAACTCAAAACTACTTGATATCAAAACTTCAATCTACTAGATCAAGATACTACTAAAATGATCGAACTAAATAAAACGGTAAAGATAGGAGTGTGATGGTGATACGATACCGGGGCACCTCCCCCAAGCTTGGCAGTTGCCAAGGGGAGTGCCCATACCCATGTGATTATGTCTCCTTCTTCACGGTTGGTGTTATGATCTTCTTGGCGATGATGCCCCTCAGGATACGGTTTTTCTCCTCAAGCTTATTGACTTGTCGTTTGAGGTCCATAATTTCTTTACGGAGCTTGCCCGTAACGGCCAAAGCTCCCTTTACCCAAGGATGCTGCATAGCTTCTGGAGAACAAGTGAAGCTCTTTTTCATATTTTCATAAGGAAGAAATCTAAAGTTGGAAGGGATGACCGAAGCTGGAGTAGCCAGGCTAGGTAGTTCCCCCATCATGAATTCTTCTAGGAAACGAAAGGTAACTTCTTGATCTTCCTCCATGGCATCTATCCTTTTCAAATCAGCCTCCATCTCATCCTCCATTGATGGTCCTAAGTGATAAGCATCGCTATCTGCTCCTGGACCTAGTGTTGGGTGAGATACCCGACTCTCTCCGATTGACTCTTGAGAAGACATCTTCTTTTAATCTGCAACAGGAACAGCTTGAAACAAAAACAAGGGATATTTGCATGATACGATGGTCAAAACCTTCGGGAGTATATATAATGAATTTTTACCGACCAAAATACGTAACGTGCAAGAAAACGGAGTCCGGGAGGCACACGAGGTGTCCACGAGACAGGGGGGCGCGCCCAGTAAGGGGGGGCGCCCTCCACTCTCGTGGGGGCCTCGTGCCCCTTTCGGACTACTTCTTTCTTCCTAAAATTCTTAAATATTCCAAAACTGATAAAAATTGCCATTGGAGTTGTTTTGGAATTGGTTTACTTACCGTACCACATACCTATTCCTTTTCGGAGTCTGGAACGTTCTGGAAAGTTTCCCTTATGTATTCCTCCGGGGTTAAGGTTTCAATAATATTAGTCTCAACATTGATAGGATTACCTGAAATATAATGTTTATTTCTTTGACCATTTACCACCCTTGGACTTGTGCCTTCGAAGTTGTTGATTTTTATGGCACCAGAACGATAGACCTCCTCGATAACGTAAGGACCTTCCCATTTAGAGAGAAGTTTTCCTGCAAAAAAACTTAAATGAGAGTTGAATAATAACACATAATCTCCTACTTTAAACTCACACTTTTGTATCCTTTTATCATGCCAGCGTTTGACTTTTTCTTTGAATAGCTTGGCATTCTCATAGGATTGGGCTCTCCATTCATCAAGTGAGCTAATATCAAACAACCTCTTCTCACCTGCAAGTTTGAAGTCATAGTTGAGCTCTTTAATAGCCCAATATGCTTTATGTACAAGTTCAAGAGGTAAATGACACATTTTTTCATAAACCATCTTATAAGGAGACATACCCATAGGATTTTTGTATGCAGTTCTATAGGCCCATAATGCATCATCAAGTTTTTTGGACCAATTCTTTTTAGATCTATTCACAGTCTTTTGCAAAATTAATTTGAGCTCTCTATTGCTCAACTCTACTTGACCACTAGACTGCGGGTGATAAGGAGATGCGATTCTACGATTGACATCATATTTAGCAAGCATCTTACGGAAAGCACCATGAATAAAATGCGAACCACCATCAGTCATGAGATATCTAGGGACTCCAAACCTTGGAAAAATAACTTCTTTAAGCATTTTAATAGAAGTATTATGATCAACACTACTAGTTGGAATAGCTTCTACCCACTCAGTAACGTAATCAACAGCAACTAAAATATGTGTGTAACCATTAGAGGCAGGAAAAGGTCCCATAGAATCAAAGCCCCAAACATCAAACGGTTCAATAACAAGAGAATAATTCATAGGCATTTCTTGACGTCTACTAATGTTACCTATTCTTTAACATTCATCACAAGATAAGACAAACTTACGAGCATCTTTGAAGAGAGTAGGCCAATGAAAACCAGATTGTAGTACCTTGTGTGTAGTTCTATCTCCAGCGTGGTGTCCTCCATAAGATTAAGAATGACACTTGCATAGGATCTGTTCCTGTTCATGCCCGGTCACACAACGTCTAATAACACCATCTACTCCTTCTTTATAAAGGTGTGGATCATCCCAAAAGTAATGTCTTAAATCATAAAAGAACTTTTTTTTGCTGGTATGTGAAACTAGGCGGTATAAATTTAGCAACAATGTAATTAGCATAATCAGCATACCAAGGAGCAGTATGAGAAGCATTAATGATCGCTAATTGTTCATCAGGAAAGCTATCATCAATAGGCAGTGGGTCATCAAGAACATTCTCTAACCTAGACAAGTTATCTGCAACGGGGTTCTCAGCTCCCTTTCTATCAATAATATGCAAATCAAATTCTTGGAGCAGGAGAACCCATCTAATGAGCCTAGGCTTAGCATCTTTTGTTTCCATAAGATATTTAATAGCAGCATGACCAGTGTGAATAGTAACTTTGGAATCAACAATATAAGGTCTAAACTTATCACATGCAAACACAACTGCTAAGAACTCTTTTTCAGTAGTAGCATAATTTTTTTGGGCAGTATCAAGAGTCCTACTAGCATACTAGATAACATTCAATTTCTTATCAACTCTTTGCCCTAGAACAACACCTACAGCATAATCACTAGCATCACACATAATTTTAAAGGGTAAATTCCAATCAGGTGGCTGAACAATAGGTGCGGTGATCAAAGCTTTCTTAAGTATTTCAAATGCTTCTACACAATCATCATCAAAGACAAAAGGAATATCTTTTTGCAATAAATTGGTCAGAGGCCTAGAGATTTTAGAAAAGTCCTGAATGAACCTCCTATAAAAACCGGCATGACCAAGGAAACTTCTTATGCCTTTTATGTCCTTGGGACATGGCATCTTTTCAATAGCATCAACATTAGCTTTATCAAATTCAATAGCTCTCTCGGAAATCTTGTGCCCCAAGACAATGCCTTCATTAACCATAAAGTGACACTTTTCCCAATTCAGGACGAGACTAGTGTCTTCGCACCTCTGCAAAAATCTATCAAGGTTGCTCAAACAATCATCAAAAGAGGATCCATAAATGGAGAAGTCATCCATGAATACCTCACAAATCTTTTCACAAAAATCAGAGAATATAGCCATCATGCTTCTTTGAAAGGTAGCAAGTGCATTACATAAACCAAAAGGCATAAGTCTATAAGCAAAAGAACCGAAAGGGCAAGTAAAAGTAGTTTTTGATTGATCCCCGCCGACACAGGTATTTGAGAGAAACCAAAATAACCATCTAGAAAGCAGAAATGGGTGTGTTTGGATAGTCTTTCTAGCATTTGATCAATAAAAGGTAAAGGGTAATGATCTTTCTTAGTAGCCTTATTTAATTTACGGAAATCAATTACCATCCTATAACCTGTAATAATTCTTTGTGGGATCAATTCATCTTTATCATTAGGAACAACGGTAATACCTCCCTTTTTAGGAACACAATGGACAGGGCTTACCCAATCACTATCTGCAACGGGATAAATTATACCTGCCTCAAAGAGCTTTAGTATCTCCTTTCTTACCACTTCTTTCATCTTGGGATTCAGTCGTCGTTGAGGATCTCTAACTGGTTTGGCATCGTCCTGCAATTTAATTTTGTGTTGGCATAACGTGGGACTAACGCCCTTAAGATCATCCAGAGTATATCCAATAGCAGCTCGGTGCTTCTTCAGAGTTTTCAATAATCTTTCTTCTTCTTTCTCTAAAAGGTTAGCACTAATAGTAACGGGATATATTTTCTTTTCATCAAGATAAGCATACTTAAGATTATCAGGTAATGGTTTGAGTTCAAACACGGGATCGCCCTTGGGTGGAGGGGGATCCCCAAGAATTTCAACGGGAAGGTTATGTTTCAGCACAGGTTCCTGTTTAAGGAACACTTCATCTATTTCCCTTTTTCCTTCATAAACATATCATTTTCATGGTCTAGCAAATATTCTTCTACCAGATCAGTAGGAGGCACAACAATGGAAGCAAGACCAATAATCTCATCTTTACTAGGTGGTTCCCTATCACGAGGTTGTCTACGAGACTTTGCAAAATTAAACTCATGAGACATACCATCTAAGCCAATGGTGACATTATCTTTTTCACAGTCAATCTTAGCACTAGCTGTATTCAAGAAGGGTCTACCAAAAATAATGGGACAAAAGTCATCTTGTGGGGAGCCAAGAACAAGAAAATCAGTAGGGTATTTAACCTTCCCACACAAAACATCAACATCTCTAACAATCCCAACTGGTTTAATGGTATCCCTATTAGCAAGCTTAATGGTAACATCAATGTCTTCTAATTCAACCGGTGCAATGTCATGCATAATTTCTTTATATAAGGTATAAGGTATTGCACTAGCACTAGCACCCATATCACATAAACCATGATAACAATGATCTCCTATTTTAACAGAAATAACAGGCATGCCCACGACATGTCTATGTATCTTAGTATCTGGTCTAGCAATATTAGCAGTTTCATCACAAAAATAAATAACATGCCCATCTAAATCATCATCCAAGAGATCTTTAACCATAGCAATACTAGGTTCAACATTGATTTGCTCAGGAGGTGTAGAAGTCCTAGTATTACTCTTACGAACAACAGTCGAAGTTTTAGCATGATCCTTTATCCTAACAGGAAAAGGAGGTTTCTCAACAGAAGTAGTTGGAACAATAGGATCACTATAGGTGATAGTCTTTTCTTCAACTGTAATAGGTGCAACTACTTTCACTTCAACATGAGGATTATATTTAAACCACTTCTCTTTAGGGAGATCAACGTGAGTAGCAAAAGATTCACAAAAATAAGCTACAATCTTAGAGTCAAGTCCATACTTAGCGCTAAATCCACGAAAAGCATCGGTATCCATAAAAGATTTAACACAATCAAACTTAGGTGTCATACCTGACTCCTTACCATCGTCGGAACCCCAATCTTCAGAGTTGCGTTTAATTCTTTCCAATAAGTCCCATTTGAAATCAATAGTCTTCAGCATATAAGAACCGTCACAGGAAGTATCGAGTAGGTTGCGATCATTAAGAGAAATCCGAGCATAAAAGTTTTGAATAACCATTTTCCAAGAGAGCTCATGATTGGGGCATGAATATAACATTGACTTAAGCCTCCCCCAAGATTGAGCGATGCTTTCTCCTTCGCGAGGCCAGAAATTATATATGTAATTACGATCACGATGAACAAGATGCATAGGATAGAACTTCTGGTGAAATTCCAACTTCAATCGCTTATAATTCCAAGATCCCATATCATCACATAGCCTATACCATGTCAATGAATCTCCCTTCAAAGATAAAGGGAGGATTCCTTTTGACAAAATCATCGGGAATACCTGCAATCTTAAATAATCCACAAACTTCATCCACAAAGATAAGGTGTAAATCGGGATGCAATGTTCCATCTCCTGCAAATGGATTAGCTAGCAGTTTCTCTATCATACCCGAAGGAATCTCAAAGTAAATATTTTCAAAAAGTTCAGTAGGTTGAGGAGAAACTCTTTGCTCTTCTAGTCGGGGTGAAGATACCCCGAACAAGCCCCTCAAAGGATTAGTTTCCATAGTGACAGGTAACAGAAAATTTCAGCACACTATATAAATGTTTCCTTACCAAGTTCCACTCACCGAAAGTGCTACACTCCCCGGCAATGGAGCCAGCAAAGAGTCTTGATGGCCCACAAGTGTAGGGGATCTATCGTAGTCCTTTTGATAAGTAAGAGTGTCGAACCCAACGAGGAGCAGAAGGAAATGATAAGCGGTTTTTAGTAAGGTTTTCTCTGCAAGCACTGAAATTATAGGTAATAGATAGTTTTGTGATAAGATAAATAGTAACGAGTAACAAGTAAATAAAGTAAATAAAGGGCAGAAATTTGGCCCAATCCTTTATATAGCAAAGGATAAGCCTGGACAATTTCTAATAATGAGAAAGGAGCTCCCGAGGACACATGGGAATTATCGTCAAGCTTGTTTTCATCACATTCATATGATTCACGTTCGGTACTTCGATAATTTGATATGTGGGTGGCCGGTGCTTGGGACTGCCCTTGCTTGGACAATCATCCCAATTATTATTAACCCCTATTGCAAGCGCCCGCAACTACAAAAGAAGTATTAAGGTAAACCTAACCACAACATTAAACATATGGATCCAAATCAGCCCCTAACGAAGCAACACATAAACTAGGGTTTAAGCTTCTGTCACTCTAGCAACCCATCATCTACTTATTACTTCCCAATGCCTTCCTCTAGGCCCAAATAATGGTGAAGTGTCATGTAGTCGACGTTCACATAACACCACTAGAGGAAAAGACAACATACATCTCATCAAAATATCAAACGAATACCAAATTCACATGACTACTAATAGCAAGACTTCACCCATGTCCTCAGGAACAAACGTAACTACTCACAAAGCATATTCATGTTCATAATCAGAGGAGTAATAATATGCATTAAGGATCTGAACATATGATCTTCCACAAAGTAAACCAATTAGCATCAACTACAAGGAGTAATCAACACTACTAGCTACCCACAGGTACCAATTTGTGGTTTTGATACAAGATTGGATACAAGAGATGAACTAGGGTTTTGAGAGGAGATGGTGCTGGTGAAGATGTTGATGGATATTGACCCCCTCCCGATGAGAGGATCGTTGGTGATGACGTTGGTGATGATTTCCCCCTCCTAGAGGGAAGTTTCCCCGGCAGAACAGCTCTGCCGGAGCCCTAGATTGGTTCCGCCAAGGATCCGCCTCGTGGCGGCGAAGTTTCGTCCCGTAAGCTTGGCTCTGATTTTTTCCAGGGTAAAAGCCTTCATATAGCAAAAGATGGGCACGGGAGGGCCACCAGGGGGCCCAAGAGACAGGGGGCGCGCCCAGTAGGGGTGGGCGCGCCCCCCACCCTCCTGGACAAGGTGTGGGCCCCATGATATGTTTCTTCCGCTCAATAATTCTTATTAATTCCAAAAATAGGTTTCTTGGAGTTTCAGGATTTTTGGAGCAATGCAGAATAGGTTTCCAATGTTTGCTCCTTTTCCAGCCAGAATTCTAGCTGTCGGCATTCCCCCTCTTCATGGTAAACCTTTTAAAATAAGAGAGAATAACCATAAGTATTGAGATATAATGTGTAATAACAGCCCATAATGCAATAAATATTGATATAAAAGCATGATGCAAAATGGACGTATCAGGCTGTTAAAGAGCTCAATTATGATTTCAAACTTGCCGGTGAGAAGAGGTTATTTGATATTAGCTCACTTGATGAATGGAGAACCCAATCATATGAGAATGCCAAGCTGTTTAAAGAAAAAGTTAATAGATGGCATGACAAAAGGATACAAAAGCATGAGTTTAACATAGGTGATTATGTGTTGCTATTCAACTCTCACTTAAGAATTTTTGCAGGAAAACTTCTCTCTAAATGGGAAGGCCCTTACGTTACCAAGGAGGTCTATCGTTCTGGTGCCATAAAAATCAACAACTTCGAAGGCACAAATCCGAAGGTGGTGAACGGTCAAAGAATCAAACATTATATCTCAGGTAATCCTATAAATGTTGAAACTAATATTATTGAAACCGTGACCCCGGAGGAATACATAAGAGACACTTTCCAGAATGTTTCAGACTCTGAAAAGGAATAGGTATGTGGTACGGTAAGTAAACCGACTCTAAAATAGTTCTAATAGCAATTTTTCTCCATTTTGGAATATTTAAGAAAATAAGAAAATAAGAGGTAGTCCTGGGAGGACACGAGGATTCCACGAGGGTGGAGGGCGCGCCCTACCCTACTGGGCGCGCCCCTGCCTCATGGGCACCTCGTCTGCTCTCCGGACTCCGCTTTCTTGCACGATACTTCTTTTGGTCGATAAAAATTCATTATATAATCTCCCGAAGGTTTTGACCATCGTATCATGCAAAAATCCTCCATCTATGTTTAAAGTTGTTTCTGTTACAGATTTGGAGCAAGATGTCTTGTCAAGAGTCAGTCGGGGAGAGTAGGGTGTCTCACCCGACGCTAGGAACAGGAGTAAACAGCGATGATTATCACTTTGGGCCATCAATGGAGGATGAGATGGAGGCCGACTTGAAAAGGACAGATGCTATGGAGGAGGATAAAGAAGTTAGCTCTCGTTTCCAAGCTAGATTCACGATGGGGGAACTTCAGAGCTCAGCCATCCCATACTCGGTCATCCCTTCCAATGTTAAATTTCTTCCTTATGAAAATATGAAAAATAGTGTCACTTGTTCTCCAACAGCTATGCAACATCCTTGGGTGAAAGGAGCTTTAGCCATCATGGGTAAGCTCCGTAAGGAAAATATGGACCTCAAGCGGGAGGTCAATAAGCTCGAGGAGGAGAATTGTATCCTGCGGGGCATTATCGCCAAGAAGATCACACCATCACTTCCGGAGAAGGAGACATAATCACATGGGTATGGGCACTCCCCTTGGCAACTGCCAAGCTTGGGGGGCGGTGCCCCGGTATCGTATCACCATCACACTCTTATCTTTACCGTTTTTCTTAGTTCGATCCTTTTGGTAATATCTTGATCTAGTAGAATAAAGTGCTGGTATGAATTAGTTTTGAGTTTTGCTTTGTGATCCTTCTATGTAATCGAGTCCGTGAGCTATATATAATAAAGATTGGTGTTGTGTCAAGGGCTTTGCTATCTTGCTATGATCTTAAGTGCATAAAAGAATAAAAACAAATAAAAGAGAACCATATTGATCTCATGGATAGTAATGACTTCATATATAGAGAGTATGAGGCATAAAAGTTGTTGGGAGTTGGCAAACATAGTTTTGGTCATCGTTGCAATTAATAGGAAGTAATAAAGAAAGAGAGCTTCTCACATATAAATATATTATCTTGGAGAAAATTAATGTGGAGAAAATTAGCTTTATACGATCATGTGATATGGAAGTAATAAAAGCGACAGACTGCATAATAAAGGTTCATATCACAAGTGGCAATGTAAAGTGACGTTCTTTTGCATTAAGATTTCGTGCATCCACCCAAAAAGCACATGACAACCTCTGCTTCCCTCTACGAAGGGCCTATCTTTTATTTTATGTCTTTTACATTATGCAAGAGTCAAGGTGTTCTTCACCTTTCCCTTTTTATTTTATCCTTTGGCAAGCACCTCGTGTTGGAAAGATCCTGATATATATATCCAATTGGATGTAAGTTAGCATGAACTATTATTGTTGACATTACCCTTGAGGTAAAACGTTGGGAGGCAACACTATAAGCCCCTATCTTTCTCTGTGTCTGACTAAAACTCCATAATCATAAGTATTGCGTGAGTGTTAGCAATTGTGAAAGACTAAATGATAGTTGAGTATGTGGACTTGCTGAAAAGCTCTATTATTGAGTCTTTCCTATGTTATGTTAAATTGCAATTGCTTCAATGACTGAGATTATAGTTTGTTAGTTCTCAATGAAGTTTCTGAATCATACTTGACATTGTGAATAGATTGTTACTTGAGCATAAGAAATCATATGACAATAGATATATATGTTTCTGTTATAAGAATGATCATGATGCCCTCATGTCCGTATTTTATTTTTATCGACACCTCTATCTCTAAACATGTGGACATATTTTTTGATATCGGCTTCCGCTTGAGGACAAGCGAGGTCTAAGCTTGGGGGAGTTGATACGTCCATTTTGCATCATGCTTTTATATCGATATTTATTGCATTATGGGCTGTTATTACACGTTATGTCACAATACTTACGACTATTCTCTCTTATTTTACAAGATTTACATGAAGAGGGAGAATGCCGGAAGCTGGGATTCTGGGCTGGAAAAGGAGCAAATATTGGAGACCTATTCTACACAGCTCCAAAAGTCCTAAAACTGCACGAAAGTCATTTTTGGAATTAATGATAATTATTCAGCGGAAGAAATACCTGAGGGGGGCCACCCACCGTCCATGAGGGTGGGGGCGCGCCCACCCTTACAGGGCGTGCCCCCTGCCTCGTGGGCCACCTGGCAGCCCTCCTGTGCCCATCTTTTGCTATATGAAGTCTTTTACCCTGAAAAAAAATCATAAGCAAGCTTATGGGACGAAACTCCACCGCCACGAGGTGGAACCTTGGCGGAACCAATCTAGGGCTCCAGTGGAGCTCTTTCTGCTGGGGAAACTTCCCTCTGAAAGGGGAAATCATCACCATCTTCATCACCAATGATCCTCTCATCGGGAGGGGGTCAATCTCCATCAACATCTTCACGAACACCATCTCCTCTCAAACCCTAGTTGATCTCTTGTATCCAATCTTTGTACCAAAACCTCAGATTGGTACCTCTGGGTTGCTAGCAGTGTTGATTACTCCTTGTAGTTGATGCTAGTTGGTTTATTTGGTGGAAGATCATATGTTCAGATCCTTAATGCATATTAATACCCCTCTGATTATGAACATGAATATGCTTTGTGAGTAGTTATGTTAGTTCCTGAGGACATGGGTGCAGTCTTGCTATTAGTAGTATATGCTTTGTGAGTAGTTACGTTAGTTCCTGAGGACATGGGTGAAGTCTTGCTATTAGTAGTATATGCTTTGTGAGTAGTTACGTTAGTTCCTGAGGACATGGGTGAAGTCTTGCTATTAGTAGTCATGTGAATTTGGTATTCGTTCGATATTTTGATGAGATGTATGTTGTCTCTCCTCTAGTTGTGTTATGTGAACGTCGACTACATGACACTTCATCATTATTTGGGCCTAGAGGAAGGCATTGGAAAGTAATAAGTGGATGATGGGTTGCTAGAGTGACAAAAGCTTAAACCCTAGTTTATAAGTTGCCTCGTGAGGGGCTGATTTTGATCCATATGTTTGATGCTATGGTTAGGTTTACCTTAATACTTCTTTTGTAGTTGCAGATACTTGCAATAGGGGTTAATCATAAGTGGGATGCTTGTCCAAGAAAGGGCAGCACCCAAGAACCGGTCCACCCATGTATCAAATTATCAAAGTAACGAATGCGAATCATATGAGCGTGATGAAAACTGGCTTGATGATAATTCCCATGTGTCCTCGGGAGTGCTTTTCTCATTATAAGAACTTGTCCAGGATTGTCCTTTACTACAAAAAGGATTGGGCCACCTTGCTGCACTTTATTTACTTTCATTGCTTGTTACCCGTTAAAAATTATCTTATCACAAAATTATCTGTTACCTACAGTTTTAGTGCTTGCAGAGAATACCTTATTGAAAACCGCTTGTCATTTCCTTCTACTCCTCGTTTGGTTTGACACTCTTACTTATCGAAAGGACTACGATAGATCCCCTAAACTTGTGGGTCATCACCCGCCGACCCTCCTCCTCGGCCCAAAAGTTCCACCGGGGCTCGTCAATGTAGAGTAAACGGTGATGAGGAATCAGGTGAGGCCGATCCGTGCGCAGCCAAAGCCGAAAGTCTTACATATCGAGCCGGCGAGCAGTGCAATCATCCACCCCCACAACGTAGTCGAGGACACACAGAACCACACTCGATGTCCTCTGGTTCCACGCATGCGCAGGCACTCCCCACAGCGAAATAGGAACAAGATAGGGGAGCGAGGTCGCCGTTGCCTGCGCCTGCCTATTCCATGGTCGGAGGTTGAGCTCGAACCAGGAGCAGTGAGCACGGCTCACGTGCACCATCCGGTCCCGGACTGCCCCATCACGGCAGAGGACAAGGAAGTCGTCGGGGAAGAAAGCACGGATGGACATATCTGCCAGACCAATGTCAAATGCCGCGTGCAGCGCCTCCGCCGCAGAAGCCAAGTCCACTGAGGGCCTGTTGTCGGTGACCGTGGAGAGAACTGCTCGAGCAAGCTCGGCCTCCATCTGTCATGTGTCATCCCCCGCTTCCAAGAAGCAAAGTTCCATCGGGGCCTCCTGCATGACGGCCAACCTGGGCAGCGCAGGCTCCGGCGGGCCGAACGGCTCCGAGAACTCCAGGCTAGCAGCCGATCTCGCGCCCCGGTGCGGCGCCCACACCACCTCACTCCAGAGCCTGACCGCGCCAGGCGGCGGAGGACCCGGCGGTGGAGGCGGCTTTGAAGAGCCTTCCTTTGGGCAGCTGCCGACAGTCTCGGAAGGAAAGTGCAAGGTGAACTGGGAGTTGGTGTGCCAACAAACCATATTGGGCGGCCTCGATATCCTACATATTGACAAATTCGCTCTTGCATGAAGGTTCCGGTGGCCTTGGCGGGAAGGGGTTGCTCCAGAAAAAACTTGGGTGGGATTAGGAAACCCTTGTTCTCATGATGATATGGAGCTCTATTATGCCATCACGAAGGTTCATGTTGATAATGGGACTAAGGCTTCCTTGCGGGACTCCCCTTCAGCTTGATGGCCAACTACCGCAACAATTTGCTCTGAGCATTTTCAAGCTCTCCAAAAAGAAAAAAGAATGGAGCGTTCAACAAGCTATGGACCATGATGCTTGGGTGGATCAACTTGACTTATCTGATTGATTTTCCACGATACACATTGGCGGAGTTCTTGGATCTCTGGACCCGTACCAAGGAGGTCCAGCTTAATGAGGATCTCGATAGTATCACTTGGAAGCTCACCTTCGATGCTTGGTACTCCACGATCAAGCCGTCCGTCTTGAAAGCTTGGGCACCTCCAAAATACAAATTCTTTTCCTGACTCATTATTCAAAACCGAGTTTGGACTCACGATAGATTGGAGAAGACGTTGGCCTAATAATAATGGCCTATGTCAGCTTAGTGCCATCCGGAGAGTAACATGGCCGGTCGCCATTTCTGCATACCCGGTTAGAACCCGAATCCACTGGCAGAGCAAATGGGCTTGAACAACAAAACCCGATAACCCCGAAGATCTCGCCGCAAAACCCACTTCCGTGCTCATTGCTGGTCCCCGTTTCCCATGAACCCCCTGCCCCCTCGCTGTGCCGCGCGACCCAACCACTCCGCTCCCATCGTGGGCAAGAAGCGATGGCCGTCGCCGACGCGGTGCTGCCCTCAGCGCCGCCGCTGGCCCCGCCGGCGCGGATTCGTCGTGCGCTTCGCCCTCACCCCGATGCTGGCGCTCGGCGCGTCCTCTGCGCCGCGGCGGGAGCCCTCACCTGCCTGTGCTTCTCCATTGCATGGGTCACCTCCGCGGCCGCGGCAGCGCGCATCGTGACGCGCCGCGCCTTGGGCGACCGCTCTGCCCCCTTCCTCTTCCTCCAGGCGCTCATATACGGGGCTCTCAAGGTCTGCGTCTGCAGCTTCCTTGCGTTCCTCGCGCTTGCCGTCCTGGTGGCGTGCGTGGCCTACGTGATTGCAGCTGTATCTAGATCCACTTCGGGATTCAAGAAGGTATCGTGCAAATTAGCTCCGTGTGACCTTTATTCCGGTCAAATTGCAGCAGTACATAGGCTCTAATTAAGTTGGCATATACTCCTCCGTCCGAAAATACTTATCGGGGGACGTATTTTAATTCGAGATACATCTAATTTTATCTATTTGTACGACAATTATTTTCGGATAGAGGGAGTAGTATATTATGTTAGTAATTAATTTCGTAGATCAGGTTGTCCTGATGTGTAGTAGCAGCAGCAGCAGCAATAGTAGTAGTTTACTTGCATGTGTGTTCATCACTTCATTTGCATCCTACTATTTCCGAACCATTCCATATATACCGTTCATCCGTATGGTCTTATTGAAATTGTTGTCCTCCTCAGAGCTCCTCCAGAGCAATCATGCGGGAATCGGTTGCAGGCTTGTTTATGCTATTGTGCCCTGCGGTGTTTGTATTTGTCGCAGATGTGGCCTTCTTCCTACTAGTGGTCGTTGGTCATCTGGTAGCAATGATGTTGCCACATGTGGAGGGATCGATATATCAGGGGGGAATGGTCGATTCTGTAATCAAGGATGTGGGGATATTCGTGTGAAACGAGGTTGGAAGCGCATGCGTTAGCAGGGCGCGTTGCGTGTTAATATAGTCAGGAGAGGCGCAGATTACAAAGGAGGTTAGGTTAGGTTTAGGCGTGGATTGATCTCCAAGCTAACTACTAAGATCTGATCACAACGGCCTAACCTAACCTAACTAAATACAACACATGCCACACATCCTAACTAACACGGTTTATACACACACACACATCGTGGATATAATGTTTAACACTCCCCCTCAATCACAACTATCTAAGTTGAGATTGCGTCTAAAGACCTCCAGCTGCCGCGGTGATAGTTGTTTAGTAAAGCCATCTGCCACTTGATCACCAGTAGGAGCAAACTGAATATTCAAAAGCTTGTTAGCCACTCTTTCACGAACAAAGTGATAATCAATCTCAATGTGCTTCATTCTAGCATGAAAAATGGGGTTGGGAGAAAGATAGATAGCCCCAAGATTGTCACACCAAAGAGAGGTTGCAGATGAGTGACGAATGCCCAATCCGCTAATAAATTCTGGACCCAGATAATCTCAGCAGTAGCATTTGCCAAGGCCTTGTACTCAGCTTCTGTACTTGACCTAGACACAGTAGCTTGCTTACGTGCACTCCAAGAAATCAAATTACCACCAAAGAACACCGCAAAGCCTCCAGTGGACCTTCAATCATTAGGACAACCTGCCTAGTCTGCATATGAAAAAGCACTGACAAGTGTAGAGATTGACTTAGTAAGTTTGAGGCCATGACTCTTGGTTGCCTGGAGAAACCAAAGAATTCTTTTTACTGTTGTCCAATAAGTACTAGTAGGTGCATGAAGGAACTGGCAAACTTTGTTGACTGAAAAATAGATATCTGGTCTGGTTAAAGTCAAATACTGCAAAGCTCCTACAACACGCATGTACCTGGTGGAGTCCTTGGCTCCAAGCACCCCTCCATCATGAAGAGACAATTTCTCTGAAGTAGACAAAGGAGTTGGAGAAGGTTTGCAACCTTTCATGCCCACTCGCTCAAGGATATCTTGCACATATTTTTCTTAAGACAAAATAATTTCGCTAGCCACATTCTTTACCTCAATTCCAAGAAAGAAGTGAAGACCGCCCAAATCCTTGAGTACAAAATCCATGCGCAGATCCTTAAGAAGAGCTTCAACTGCTCTAGAGAAGGAACTGGTGACAATAATATCATCAACATAAATAAGCATAAAGATGGTTACTCCATGCCGATGATAAAAGAATAACGAGGTGTCTCCCTTGGAACCAGCAAAACCAGGAGACTGTAACTTGGAGTACAAACGATAATACCAAGCTCTGGGCGCTTGTTTAAAACCATAGATTGCTTTATCAAGCTTGCAGACATGTCGTGGTAAAGCTGAACTTTCATACCCAGGAGGCTGCCTCATAAAAACCTCTTCTTCCAGAACACCGTGTAAGAACGCGTTCTTGACATCTAGTTGTCGCATGCACCAATTTCTAGATATTGCAACTAAAAGAATTAATCTGATAGTAGCAGCTTTGACCACGGGACTAAAGGTATCCTCATAATCAATTCCATACCTTTGCTTGAAACCTTTGGCCACAAGACGTGCCTTATACCTGTCAATCGTGCCATCAGATTTCCGCTTTATCTTGTACACCCATTTGCAGTCAATCATGTTTCCCCCTCTGACTGGTGGAACCAAGCGCCATGTTTTGTTCTCTACAGTGCTAAAAATTCTTCATCCATCTCTTGTTTCCACTTGGGATCACCAAGAGCGTCATGCAGGTTCTTCGGTTCACCTATGGCACAAAAATATCCCCAACGAACACCACCATCTTTATAAACCTTGGGTTTGGCAATACCACTTTGTGACCGAGTATGTGAGCAGGCAGGAGGGGGTGGAGCTGGTCGAGCTTGCTGTACTTGGAGGCGGTTTTGTGTAGAAGACTTGACAGAGTCGGATGAAGCAGATGCAACCGTAGAAAATCCAAAATCCTCCTCCTGCAAAGAGCCAGGCGGGTCCAGTGCGGCGGCCGATGGCAAACTGCCAGTTGGCAGTTCCAAAGTGGGCACAGGGTGGGAGGGGGGCCGCGCCGCACCGGAGTCCATGCGCTCCGCCTCGCTGATGCCACGTGGGCCTCGCCCAGTCGGCCCGCCAGGGGACCGTGTGTCATCCCATGTGGCAGAAAGCGCAGGAGTCGGCCCACCAGGGGACAGTGCATCGGTGCGCCCGCCTGGCCACCCGCCTGGCGGCGTGGACCCCCGTGAGGATTCGCCTGACGCCTCTGTCGATGCGGATCCCGCGGCGCATGCGCCTATGGCCACTGCGGCCACCGATCCCGAGGCCACCCGCGGATCTTCTGTGGCTGCAATGGAGCTCCCTGTTTGCTGCATAAAATCATAAGAGTTTTCACCAAAATCTTCAGTATTTGGCTGCCCTATTTCCTGCACACTTTCAGCTGGGTTATTTGAATTAGACATAGGCATATGATCAACTGCAAAATCAGCTCCCCCTTGAACAAAGCTAGGAGACGGCAAGAGATGAGAGGGCAAAAGAAGAAATTCTTTGCGAAGTTGGGCACCGGCATTGGAGTGGAGACTCATGAAGGGAAAAACTTGCTCGTCAAAAATGACATCACGAGAAACATAGACAGGACCAGAGGAAATATCGTGACACTTGTAGCCTTTGTGAAGGGTACTGTACCACAAGAAAGCACATTGCTTTGACCTAAACTCAAGTTTATGCTTGTTGAAAGGACGCAAGTTCGGCCAGACGGCACAACCAAAAATGCAAAGAAAAGAATAGTTGGGTTTAGTGCCAAAAATTCGTTCTAGTGGAGTTTGGTTCTTGATGACTCAGGAATGCTTCGTCCCAAAATTTGAGCGGCATAAAGGCATGAGCAAGTAGAGAGAGACCAACTTCCATGATGTGTCTATATTTCCATTCAGCGGAACCGTTCTGTTGATGAGCATGGGGGCATGAAACGTGATGTGTGATGCCAATGCGTTCAAAAAAGGAGCTCATCCGTCGGTATTCACCACCCCAATCGGTTTGCATAGCAATGATCTTACGATCAAATAGACGTTCAACATGAGCTGGAAAAAGACGAAATTTCTCAAAGACATCAGATTTGTTTTTGAGAAAATAGATCCAGCTAAACTTGCTAAAATCATTAATAAAGCTGATATAATATTTCTTTCTTCCTACAGAGACGGGTCTAGGACCCCAAAGGTCTGAAAAGATAAGCTCTAAAGGAGCTGTGGATTCGCTAGTTGAACAGGAATAGGGTAACTGATGGCTTTTTGCCATCTGACATGCATAACACACTAACACTGCATTGGGATGTTCTCATTGGAGGCTTGGAATCTGAATTGGTATTGTAATCTTTCAATTCATGTGTTTGGTTGGACAGCGAATTGGCAGGCTGTAATGAAACGAATACGCTGGCTGAATTACATCCCACACGAAGTGCCTGCCCACGATACAGAGCTATCCCACTCCGAATCGCACTAAAATCAGCCTACCCGCAAAACATAGTTGTTCGAGCGACCGGAAAAAAGAAGGGGATAGGAGAGGCTGACCGCGACGACCTAGCAGACGCCGACGCCGCCGGCGGCGGCGGCCACCATCATGGAGTCCGGCGACGGCGCAGGTGTCATCCTCCCCTATTCCTCAGCTCCTACCTGCCGTCCCCCTGAGCCACGCCCTGCCATGGAGTCCGGCGGCGATGCAGGTGCTGCCCTCCCCCTATTCCTCAGCTCCTGCTTGCCGTCCCCCTGAGCCACACCCCGCCATGGAGTCTGACGGCGGCGCAGGTGCCTTCCCCCCCGACAGGCTCTGGCCGCCGTACCCCGCCGTTCTTAGCCACGCCTGGCCATCCTCCCTGCCCGCCGTCCCCGGCCCTCTTCTGCTCGATTGGCCCTGCTCGCCGGCGTGGACGTCTTCTGCTCTCGATCCTGCAGTCATCAGAGTTTCGCATACACGAGGAGCTGCGCCTGCACGAGCTTGGCCCATCACGCTCACCAGCGTCGCTCCATCCCGGTCGCGGATGGTCCGCTGACCATCGGGGACGAATGCGTCCTGTGCTCCCCACGGCTGCTCTGCCCCCAAACCGCCAATTCCATTGTATGGCATCCAAACGTAACATTGGTATTGCTAGCTTATCTAATTCCAACCTGCAATATTTTGTACATGCAAACATCTGTATTGGTATTGGAGCCCATTGCAATACAAAGGTTGATTTGGTATTGGATCCAATGCAATTCAGAGGCTCTCAATGGAGACATACAAACAAAGCGTAAGAGATGATCTTGCTTATTTGAAACAGGAAGATTGAAGTCGCGAAGGATCTTCTGAACTACCGGAAGAGCAGGATGCCCTAGACGCTTGTGCTACCGAGCTTTGGATGGTTTGATAGCACCAAGCACTTGTCGTTGAGGGGCACTCTGCCATCCGGTCATGGGGAATAAGCCCCATCTACTCCTGTTTTGAAGAACTGTTCTCTGGGTAGCCTGATCCTTGACAAGAAAGAATTCAGTGTGAAGTTCAATAAACACATCATTATCTTGCATAAGATTATAGGCAGAAAGAAGGCTTTGGTCGGCACTAGGAGCATGCAGAATATTGTTCAAGTTCGAGGAACCAGAGGGAGTAGATAATATTGAATGACCGATATGCGCAATATCCATACCTTGACCGCTAGTCGTGTGGATTTGGTCGATGCCAGTGTAGCGATCGCGAAGAGCTAGTTTCTCCAGCTCGCCAGTAACATGATCAGTGGCGCCGGTATCAAGGTACCAGTTGGTATCCACATCATAGGAGTGAGCAGAGTTGGTCGAGCGGGGGTTGCCGCCGCCGCCGCCACCGCGCCCACCACCACCGCATCTGCCGTCGCCACCGCCACCTGCGGGATTGTGCACGTTGTTGTTGTAGCCTTTTGTTGGAAATATGCCCTAGAGGCAATAATAAAAGGATTATTATTATATTTCCTTGTTCATGATAATTGTCTTTTATTCATGCTATAATTGTGTTGTCCGGAAATCGTAATACATGTGTGAATACATAGACCACAACATGTCCCTAGTGAGCCTCTAGTTGACTAGCCCGATGATCAACAGATAGTCATGGTTTCCTGACTATGGACATTGGATGTCATTAATAACAGGATCACATCATTAGGAGAATGATGTGATGGACAAGACCCAATCCTAAGCATAGCACAAGATCGTGTAGTTCGTTTGCTAGAGCTTTTCCAATGTTAAGTATCTTTTCCTTAGACCATGAGATCGTGTAACTCCCGGATACCGTAGGAGTGATATGGGTTTACCAAACATCACAACGTAACTAGGTGACTATAAAGGTATACTACGGGTATCTCCGAAAGTGTTTGTTGAGTTGACACGGATCGAGACTGGGATTTGTCACTCCGTATGACGGAGAGGTATCTCTGGGCCTAGTCGGTAATGCATCATCATAATGAGCTCAAAGTGACCAAGTGTCTGGTCACGGGATCATGCATTATGGTACGAGTAAAGTGACTTGCCGGTAACGAGATTAAACGAGGTATTGGGATACCGACGATCGAGTCTCGGGCATGTAACGTACCGATTGACAAAGGGAATTGTATACGGGGTTGCTTGAATCCTCGAAATCGTGGTTCATCCGATGAGATCATCGAGGAGCATGTGGGAGCCAACATGGGTATCCAGATCCCGCTGTTGGTTATTCACTGGAGAGCCGTTTCGGTCATGTCTATGTGTCTCCCGAACCCGTAGGGTCTACACACTTAAGGTTCGGTGACGCTAGGGTTGTAGAGATATTAGTATGTAGGAAACCAAAAGTTGTTCGGAGTCCCGAATGAGATCCCGGACGTCACGAGGAGTTCCGGAATGGTCCGGAGGTAAAGAATTATATATGGGAAGTCGAGTTTCGGCCATTGGGAAAGTTTCGGGGGGTCACCAGTATTGTACCGGGACCACCGGAAGGGTCCCGGGGGTCCACCGGGTGGGGCCACCTATCCCGGAGGGCCCCATGGGCTGAAGTGGGAGGGGAACCAGCCCCTAATGGGCTGGTGCGCCCCCCTTGGGCCCCTGCGCCTAGGGTTGGAAACCCTAGGGTGGGGGGCGCCTCCACTTGCCTTATGGGGCAAGGCACCCCCTTGGCCGCCGCCCCCCTTGGAGATTCAATCTCCTAGGGCCGGTGCCCCCCCTAGGGACCCTATATAAAGAGGGGGAGGGAGGGAAGCCGCACCCTTGCACTTGGCGCCTCCCTTCCCCCTTGCTACACCTCACCCTCCCGCAGACGCTTGGTGAAGCCCTGCCGGGATCCCTGCTGCATCCACCACCACGCCGTCGTGTTGCTGGATCTTCATCAACCTCTCCTTCCCCCTTGCTGGATCAGGAAGGAGGAGACGTCTTGCTGAACGTACGTGTGTTGAACGCGGAGGTGCCGTCCGTTCGGCGCTAGGATCTCCAGTGATTTGGATCACGACGAGTACGACTCCCTCAACCCCATTCTCTTGAACGCTTCCGCTCGATCTACAAGGGTATCTAGATGCACTCCTCTCTCTCGTTGCTAGATGAACTCATAGATTGATCTTGGTGAAACCGTAGAATTTTTTTTATTTTCTGCAACATTCCCCAACAGTGGCATCATGAGCTAGGTCTATGCGTAGTTCTCTTTGCACGAGTAGAACACAAATTTGTTGTGGGCGTAGATGTTGTCAACTTTCTTGCCACTACTAGTCTTATTTTGCTTCAGCGGTATTGTGGGATGAAGCAGCCCGGACCGACCTTACACGTATGCTTACGTGAGACAGGTTCCACCGACTGACATGCACTAGTTGCATAAGGTGGCTAGCAGGTGTCTGTCTCGCCCACTTTAGTTGGAGCGGATTCGATGAAAAGGGTCCTTATGAAGGGTAAATAGAAGTTGACAAATCACATTGTGGTTTTTTCGTAGGTAAGAAAACGTTCTTGCTAGAACCCTATTGCAGCCACGTAAAAGATGCAACAACAATTAGAGGACGTCTAACTTGTTTTTGCAGCAATTGCTTTGTGATGTGATATGGCTAAAAGTTGTGATGAATGATATATATGTGATGTATGAGATCATGTTCTTGTAATAGGAATCACGACTTGCATGTCGATGAGTATGACAATCGGCAGGAGCCATAGGAGTTGTCTTAATTATTGTATGACCTGCGTGTCAATGATTTAACGCCATGTAATTACTTTACTTTATTGCTAAACCGTTAGCCATAGTAGTAGAAGTAATAGTTGGCGAGCAACTTCATGGAGACACGATGATGGAGATCATGATGATGGAGATCATGGTGTCATGCCGGTGATGAAGATGATCATGGAGCCCCGAAGATGGAGATCAAAGGAGCTATATGATATTGGCCATATCATGTCACTGTTTAATTGCATGTGATGTTTATTATGTTTATGCATCTTGTTTACTTAGAACGACGGTAGTAAATAAGATGATCCCTCATAATAATTTCAAGAAAGTGTTCCCCCTAACTGTGCGCCGTTGTCACAGTTTGTTGTTTCGAAGCACCACGTGATGATCGGGTGTCATAGATTCTAACGTTCACATACAATGGGTGTAAGACATATTTACACACGCATAAACACTTAGGTTAACTTGACGAGCCTAGCATGTACAGACATGGCCTCGGAACACAAGAGACCGAAAGGTCGAACATGAGTCATATGGAAGATACGATCAACATGGAGATGTTCACCGATGATGACTAGTCCGTCTCACGTGATGATCGGACACGGCCTAGTCGACTCGGATCATGTATCACTTAGATGACTAGAGGGATGTCTAATCTGAGTGGGAGTTCATTAAATAATTTGATTAGATGAAGTTAATTATCATGAACTTAGTCTAAAATCTTTGCAAAAATGTCTTCTAGATCAAATGGCCAACACTCATGTCAACATGAACTTCAACGCGTTCCTAGAGAAAACCAAGCTGAAAGATGATGGCAGCAACTATACGGACTGGCTCCGAAACCTGAGGATCATCCTCATAGCTGCCAAGAAAGCATATGTCCTAGAAGGACCGCTAGGTGAAGCACCCATCCCCGAGAACCAAGACGTTATGAACGCTTGGCAGTCACGTGCTGATGATTACTCCCACGTTTAGTGCGGCATGCTTTACAGCTTAGAACCGGGACTCCAAAAGCGTTTTGAGCAACAAGGAGCATATGAGATGTTTGAGGAGCTGAAAATGGTTTTCCAAGCTCATGCCCGGGACGAGAGATATGAAGTCTCCGACAAGTTCTATAGTTGTAAGATGGAGGAAAATAGTTCTGTTAGTGAGCACATACTCAAAATGTCTGGGTTGCACAACCGCCTATCCCAACTGGACATTAACCTCCCGGACGAGGCGGTCATTGACAGAATCCTTCAGTCGCTCCCACCGAGCTACAAGAGCTTTGTGATGAACTACAATATGCAGGGGATGGTGAAAACTATTCCTGAAGTATTTTCAATGCTGAAGTCAGCAGAGGTAGAAATCAAAAAGGAACATCAAGTGTTGATGGTCAACAAAACCACTAAGTTCAAGAAAGGCAAGGGTAAGAAGAACTTCAAGAAGGACGGCAAGGATGTTGCCATGCCCGGTAAGCCAGTTGCCGGGAAGAAGTCAAAGAATGGACCCAAGCCTGAGACTGAGTGCTTTTATTGCAAAGGGAGGGGACACTGGAAGCGGAACTGCCCCAAATACTTAGCGGACAAGAAGGCCGGCAACACTAAAGGTATATGTGATATACATGTAATTGATGTGTACCTTACCAGTACTCATAGTAGCTCGTGGGTATTTGATACCGGTGCGGTTGCTCATATTTGTAACTCAAAGCAGGAACTGTGGAATAAACGGAGACCGGCGAAGGACGAGGTGACGATGAGCGTCGGGAATGGTTCCAAGGTCGATGTGATCACCGTCGGCACACTACCTCTACATTTACCTACGGGATTAGTTTTAAACCTCAATAATTGTTATTTAGTGCCAAGTTTGAGCATGAACATTGTATCTGGATCTCGTTTAATACGAGATGGCTACTCATTTAAATCCGAGAATAATGGTTGTTCTATTTATATGAGAGATATGTTTTATGGTCATGCCCCGATGGTCAATGGTTTATTCTTAATGAATCTCGAACGTATTGTTACACATATTCATAGTGTGAATACCAAAAGATGTAAAGTTGATAACGATAGTCCCACATACTTGTGGCACTGCCGCCTTGGTCACATTGGTGTCAAGCGCATGAAGAAGCTCCATGCTGATGGACTTTTAGAGTCTCTCAATTATGAATCATTTGACACATGCGAACCATGCCTCATGGGCAAAATGACCAAGACTCCGTTCTCCGGAACAATGGAGCGAGCAACCAATTTGTTGGAAATCATACATACCGATGTGTGCGGTCCAATGAGCATCGAGGCTCGCGGAGGATATCGTTATGTTCTCACTCTCACTGATGACTTGAGTAGATATGGTTATGTCTACTTGATGAAACACAAGTCTGAGACCTTTGAAAAGTTCAAGGAATTTCAGAATGAGGTAGAGAATCAATGTGACCGAAAGATAAAGTTCTTATGATCAGATCGTGGAGGAGAATATTTAAGTCACGAATTTGGTACGCACTTAAGGAAATGTGGAATCATTTCACAACTCACGCCGCCTGGAACACCTCCGCGTAACGGTGTGTCCAAACGTCGTAATCGCACTTTATTGGATATGGTGCGATCTATGATGTCTCTTACCGATTTACTGCTATCTTTTTGGGGATACGCTCTAGAGATAGCTACATTCACTTTAAATAGGGCATCGTCTAAATCCGTTGAGACGACACCGTATGAATTACGGTTTGGGAAGAAACTTAAGCTGCCATATCTAAAATTTTGGGGATGTGATGCTTATGTCAAGAAACTTCAACCTGAAAAGCTCGAACCCAAGTCGGAAAAATGCGTCTTCATAGGATACCCTAAGGAAACCATTGGGTATACCTTCTACTTAAGATCCGAGGGCAAGATCTTTGTTGCCAAGAACAGGTCCTTTCTGGAGAAAGAGTTTCTCTCGAAAGAACTAAGTGGGAGGAAAGTAGAGCTTGATGAAGTACTACCTCTTGAACCAGTGAGTAGCGCAGCTCAGGAAGATGTTCCTGTGGTGCCAGCACCAACTGAAGAGGAAGTTAATGATAATGATCAAGGTACTTCAGATCAAGTTACTACTGAACTTCTTAGGTCCACGAGGACACGTTCCACACCAAAGTGGTATGGCAACCCTGTCCTGGAAATCATGTTGTTAGACAACGGTGAACCTTCGAACTATGAAGAAGCGATGTCGGGCCCAGATTCCAACAAATGGCTTGAAGCCATGCAATCCGAGATAGGATCCATGTATGAAAATGAAGTATGGACTTTGACAGACTTGCCCGATGATCGGCGAGTGATAGAAAACAAATGGATCTTTAAGAAGAAGATGGACGCAGATGGTAATGTTACCATCTATAAAGCTCGACTTGGCGCTAAGGGTTATCGACAAGTTAAAGGGGTTGACTACGATGGGACATTCTATCCCGTAAAGCTAAAGTCCGTCCGAATCATGTTAGCAATTGCCGCATACTATGATTATGTGATATGGTAGATGGACGTCAAAACGGCATTCCTTAACGGACATCTTAAGGAAGAACTGTATATGATGTAGCCGGAAGGTTTTTTCGACCCTGAGAATGCTAACAAGGTATGCAAGCTCCAGCGATCCATTTATGGGCTGGTGCAAGCATCTCGGAGTTGGAACATTCGCTTTGATGAGATGATCAAAGCGTTTGGGTTTATGCAGACTTATGGAGAAGCCTGCGTTTACAAGAAAGTGAGTGGGAGCTCTGTAGCATTTCTCATATTATATGTAGATGACATACTTTTTATGGGAAATGATATAGAACTTTTGGACAACATTAAGGCCTATTTGAATAAGTGTTTTTCAATGAAGGACCTTGGAGAAGCTGCTTACATATTAGGCATCAAGATCTATAGGGATAGATCGAGATGCCTCATAGGTCTTTCACAAAGCACATACCTTGATAAGATATTGAAGAAGTTCAATATGGATCAGTCCAAGAAAGGGTTCTTGCCTGTATTGCAAGGTGTGAGATTGAGCTCGGCTCAATGCCCGACCACGACAGAAGATAAAGAAGAGATGAGTGTCATCCCCTATGCCTCAGCCATAGGTCTATTATGTATGCCATGCTGTGTACCAGACCTGATGTAAACCTTGCCGTAAGTTTGGTAGGAAGGTACCATAGTAATCCCGACAAGGAACACTAGACAGCGGTCAAGAACATCCTAAAGTACCTGAAAAGGACTAAGGGTATGTTTCTCGTTTATGGAGGTGACGAAGAGCTCGTCGTAAAAGGTTACGTCGATGCTAGCTGCGACACAGATCTGGATGACTCTAAGTCACAAACCGGATACGTGTATATGTTGAATCGTGGAGCAGTAAGCTGGTGCAATTGTAAGCAGAGCGTCGTGGCGGGATCTACATATGAAGCGGAGTACATGGTAGCCTCGGAGGCAGCGCATGAAGCAATATGGATGAAGGAGTTCATCACCGGCCTAGGAGTCATACCCAATGCGTCGTGGCCGATCACTCTCTTCTGTGACAACACTGGAGCTATTGCCCTTGCCAAGGAGCCCAGGTTTCACAAGAAGACCAGGCACATCAAGCGTCGTTTCAACTCCATCCGTGAAAATGTTCAAGATGGAGAGATAGATATTTGCAAAGTGCATATTGATCTGAATGTCACAGATCCGTTGACTAAACCTCTTCCGCGAGCAAAACATGATCAACACCAGAACTCTATGGGTGTTCGATTCATCACAATGTAACTAGATTATTGACTCTAGTGCAAGTGGGAGACTGTTGGAAATATGCCCTAGAGGCAATAATAAAAGGATTATTATTATATTTCTTTGTTCATGATAATTGTCTTTTATTCATGCTATAATTGTGTTATCCAGAAATCGTAATACATGTGTGAATACATAGACCACAACATATCCCTAGTGAGCCTCTAGTTGACTAGCCCGTTGATCAACAGATAGTCATGGTTTCCTGACTATGGACATTGGATGTCATTGATAACAGGATCACATCATTAGGAGAATGATGTGATGGACAAGACCCAATCCTAAGCATAGCACAAGATCATGTAGTTCGTTTTCTAGAGCTTTTCCAATGTCAAGTATCTTTTCCTTAGACCATGAGATTGTGTAACTCCCGGATACCGTAAGAGTGCTTTGGGTGTACCAAACGTCACAACGTAACTGGCTAACTATAAAGGTATACTACGGGTATCTCCGAAAGTGTCTGTTGAGTTGACACGGATCGAGACTGGGATTTGTCACTCCGTATGACGGAGAGGTATCTCTGGGCCCACTCGGTAATGCATCATCATAATGAGCTCAAAGTGACCAAGTGTCTGGTCACGGGATCATGCATTATGGTACGAGTAAAGTGACTTGCCGGTAACGAGATTAAACGAGGTATTGTGATACCGACGATCGAATCTCGGGCATGTAACGTACCGATTGACAAAGGGAATTGTATACGGGGTTGCTTGAATCCTCTACATCGTGGTTCATCCGATGAGATCATCGAGGAGCATGTGGGAGCCAACATGGGTATCCAGATCCCGCTGTTGGTTATTGACCGGAGAGCCGTCTTGGTCATGTCTACGTGTCTCCCGAACCCGTAGGGTCTACACACTTAAGGTTCGGTGACGCTAGGGTTGTAGACATATTAGTATGCAGGAAACCGAAAGTTGTTCGGAGTCCCGGATGAGATCCCGGACGTCACGAGGAGTTCCGGAATGGTCCGGAGGTAAAGAATTATATATGGGAAGTTGAGTTTCGGCCATCGGGAAAGTTTTGGGGGGTCACCGGTATTGTACCGGGACCACCGGAAGGGTCCCGGGTGTCCACCGGGTGGGGCCACCTATCCCGGAGGGCCCCATGGGCTGAAGTGGGAGGGGAACCGGCCCCTGATGGGCTGGTGCGCCCCCCTTGGCCCCCCCTGCGCCTAGGGTTGGAAACCCTAGGGTGGGGGGCACCTCCACTTGCCTTGGGGGCCAAGGCACCCCCTTGGCCGCCGCCCCCCCTTGGAGATTCAATCTCCTAGGGCCGGGGCCCCCCTAGGGACCCTATATAAAGAGGGGGGAGGGAGGGCAGCCGCACCCTTGCACTTGGCGCCTTCCTTCCCCCTTGCTACACCTCTCCCTCCCGTAGACGCTTGGCGAAGCCCTGCCGGGATCCCTACTGCATCCACCACCACGCCGTCGTGCTGCTGGATCTTCATCAACCTCTCCTTCCCCCTTGCTGGATCAAGATGGAGGAGACGTCTCGCTGACCGTACGTGTGTTGAACGCGGAGGTGCCGTCCGTTCGGCGCTAGGATCTCCGGTGATCTGGATCACGACGAGTACGACTCCCTCAACCCCATTCTCTTGAGAGCTTCCGCTCGATCTATAAGGGTATGTAGATGCACTACTCTCTCTTGTTGCTAGATGAACTCATAGATTGATCTTGGTGAAATCGTAGATTTTTTTTCTGCAACGTTCCCCAACACCTTTGTCGAATCGCTTCCTGCAGCGCCTCGCACCGTGGCCGTCCTCCTTGCAGATTTGGCAGCGCTCGCGGTCACTGCGATCACCACCCTATTGGAGCGGTGCACCACCACCGCCACTGTTGCCCGAGTTGTTGGAGTAGTTGTTGACATTGTAGCCATCGCGTACGCCACCCTGACCGCCACGTCCGCCTCCTAGCCACCGCGACTACCTTTTGCAGCAAGGTTGGCGGAGTGGTGGGCGGTGTAGGTGGCGTGCTGGGCAGTAATCCGGGCTTCCGTAGAAAGCAAAAGCGAAAACAGTTCGCTGAGGCCTATAGGTTGATCAGTGACAGTGCACATGGAGTTGGCGGTAACGAACCCATTGTAGTCGGGGTCGTGCATGAGACCCTCCAAGATGTATGACATGCCATCATCTTCATTGAGGGGTTTCCCTGCAGCAGCGAGCTCCTTCGCTAGACCCTTCATCTTGGTGAAGTATGCAGCAGCAAAGAGGTCGCCCTTGTGAGCGTTTCCGATCGCCGATCGGAGCTGGATCTGGCGCGCCCTGGACTGCACAGAGAAGCTCTCGACCAGGGCTTGCCAGACGCCCGCAACCGTGGTGTGGTTGGATACCTGCATCAGAACATCGCGGGACAAGGAGGCAAGCAAAAAAGTGAGCACCTATTGATCCTGGGTGACCCGGATCGCATGCTCTGGGTTCGGCGTGGAGGTGCTCTCCTTCTTCCCGGCGGTCTCCTTCTCGGTGACGATGACAGCAACAGGTTCCTTGATCGAGCCGTCGAGGTAACCCATCATTGCCGCAGCCCTGATGTGCGGGAGGACGTGCGCCTTCCACACCAGGAAGTTCTCACGAGTATGCTTTTCCATGATGGTGTGACCGAGGGAGGCGAGAGAGGACGTGACCATGGCGAGGGAGGAGGAGGAAGACATGACCTAGATGTATTGGAAGTACTAGGCTCTGATACCATGTGAAACGAGGCTGGAAGCGCATGCGTCAGCAGGGGCGCGTTGCGTGTTAATATAGCCAGGAGAGGCGCAGATTACAAAGGAGGTTAGGTTAGGTTTACGCGTGGATTGATCTCCAAGCTAACTACTAAGATCTGATCACAACGGCCTAACCTAACCTAACTAAATACAACACACTCCACACATCCTAACTAACACGGTTTATACACACACCGTGGATACAATGTTTAGCAATTCGGTATGCATGCGACAACTTGCGTTGTGATCCCAACACTCATTCTTAGTCTCTGGAGGGAGTACCAGGCGGACAAGAAAGCAACATTGCAGTACTGTTGATGTATACCTCCTCCCCTTTTGCTTTGCTCCCCTGTATCCGTGAGCCATTGATCTTTTTCAATTATACAATCTGCATATTTTGTGCAGTCTCTTAATAGCATAAAAACTGCCACTGTTGTTAGTTTGCCATCAGTTATCTTAACTTAGTGACTGCTGGTGTTGATATTTGTTAAGATGGAGCATTGTTCTATATAAAGATTTTGCTATTTCCTCTGGTCATTGCATATTAGCATTCATAATAAAATTGGGTTTGGCATCGATTTTAAATTGTGCAGGATGCCAACTGATGCAGTTCTACACTTCTACTGTATGTATGCCTTTGTTACGAAGTGATGATCATTAAAATGATCGATTCCACATATTAGAAAAAAGTAATATTAACTGTTTACGCTCCATGGTCCCCTGTGACTGTTGTATCTTTGTAGCGAGTGAGATTGTAACATTGTTTGAGAATTCTTGTCACTGATACTTTCCCTGTTGGAACCAATGGGAGGACCCAAAGTTTTCAAGTTTCGGCTATGGCATACGAGTCTACTCATCTTAGCTGCATTTGGCAATTGTGACTTTGTGCCATGTTTCGTGACTCTGGTAAAAATAAGTAAACTGTTTGATCATGTAAATAAGTAACATGATGGTAAAATTCCGAGGACCATGTTTATCTTGGTACTCATACTAAAATTGATGTATGCATCCCTGGTTGGTGCAGAGGCCGGGAAGTGAAAATCTCTCCCATTTAAAAGATGCCACACAGATCGCTATCGGACATTTGAAAAGGCCTCCCGACTCCTCCCGTGTCGCCCCTGCGCGGCGATCGGGGGTGTTAATTAATTTTAATGCATGTTTGTCGGTGTGAGGACGACACCTATGGGATCACGAGAATCCCTACTACGGTTGCGGGGCGCGGGGTTGTGAGAAGGGCGGATCAAACAGATAGCACACGAGTTCTTTTATCCAGGTTCGGGCCGCGAGGATGCGTAAAACCCTACTCCTGCCTTGATGATTTGTTTATCTGTGTTCTTGAGCTAGTAATGGGGCGTGAGGAGCTCCAAAAAGCCGAATCCCCCTCCCGGTCGCCTTGGGCCTCCTTTTATAGGGAAAGGGGTTGCCACAGTGGCACACAGGAGGTGGAAAGGGCACAGTGATACGAGTTTATCCCTCGCATTACATGACAAGGCGCATTTAATGCGTCTTGCTTAGGTGTCCTTGCTTTATCGGGGACGGGGGAGAACCCAGTCTTGTCCGTCGCCGCTCCCTTTCGCATCGACACGCGCCCTGGCCAGCGGTGCCCGTGGCGCCATGTAGGCAGGCAGGCAGCTGAGGTGGCGCAGCGGTGGGTCTCCACGAAGATCTGCCCGCTGCCACGCAGGTGCCTACCCAACTGGTTGGGTCAGCAGCTGCATGCAAACAGTGGTAGAGGTTGGAATTGGCGTGGGCCTGATGGTGGCCCTACGGGTGTCCTTGGAGAGGGCCTCGCCGTAGCCCCGGCAAGGGTCTTGCCGTGGCGCCTGCTATCATCCCCGACAAGGCTCCTGCCGGGGGCCTTGTGGTCCTCCTTGGCTGGGATCCTGCCAAGGGTCATCATCGTCTATAGTGTGTATCTGATCTTGAATGTCTTCACAAAGATCTGCATGCCACCACGGGGATGTCTCCCGAATCCTTGCCCCACGGGGGCAGTGGACTCAAGGGTGACCCGCTCCGTAGGTGTCGGGCGAGCTGCCACGGCAAGGGTCTTGCCGGGTTTGCTAAAACCGTCCCCCGGCAAGGATCTTGCCGGGGGAGTCTGCTTCATCCCCTTTGCTCTTTGTGGTCTTGGTCTTGGCGTCGTTCCGCTCCTTTCAAGCTTCGACCATACCTTGGCTCACCTCCCTTGCCTTGCCGGTGTGGTGGTGTCTGTGGCTCGGACTGCCCGTGCACAGTTATAGGGGTACAAAAAGTGTACCCCTCCCTTTTTGTACACCGACAGGAGCCCCCGGGCATGGGCCACACGTAAGCGCAATCGCGTCGTTGGGCTAGGCCCAAAAAACAGTGCGCGGGCAGGCGGGGTAGTTTTTACCGTGGTAAGTTTCTTCGCGCGCTGCGCTTCCCATGCCTCCCGCGCGTGGCTCGGCGTGGGGAGGCGTGCGTGACGTGGGCGACATGCGTGGGGCTGAGCTCTGCGCGCATGCGTCATGTCGTAGTAAAAGGGGGCGGTTCGCACCTTCACCATAAACGGAGGGAGTGTAAGTGCATCTAGTGCCACCCCTAGTTGGTTTTGGAGTATTGACGACAAAGTTGGTTGAGGGACTAATGCGTTTGTGAGAATTGCAGGATAACACAGGAAGTGTCCCTCATTGATTCGGTTTACCTACCAGAGATGACCCCTAAAAATGTATGAAGACATTGAAGACAATGGTTGTGTGTGAAGATATGCACACTGAAGTCTATGACATGAGAAGACATTGAGTGAAGACTATGGAGCGCGAAGACTCAGTTGTTTCGTTGTTTCCTTTTCTTCTTTGTTGAGTCATAGGAACCACTGTACTGTTAAGTGGGGTCCAAGTGAACAAAGTCAGAGTGACTGGAGTGATGCTCAACCCAAATCCTATGTCTTCGAGCGAAGACAATGAGAGCAAATCTTATCCAGAGCTGGATGAGTCAGCTTTGCTTGTAGCCCAAGTAAAGTTGTTGTGTGTGTTTGAAATCTGACCGTTGGAACACGTGTCAGTTCCTTAGTGACCCAGGGTCGGACATATCAGGTCAGGTTGCCTTGTGGCTATAAATAGCCCACCCCCTACACCATAAATTGGTGGCTGCTCAGAGTGATTTACGGCTTTTGTCGTTTTGAGAGCAACCCACCTCGAAGCCTTTGAGAGAGAAATCCTTGCGAGGACAAATCCCAAACACCCAGAGCCAAAGAGTGTTAGGCATCACTGAAGTCTTTCTGTCTGTGTGACCTGAAGACTTATTACACTTGAGGACTGTGTATCCTCCAGCCGGTTAGGCATCGCGTTCTGAGCATCCAAGAGTCATTGTGGATTGCCGGTGAACGAAGTCTGTGAAGGTTCAGAAGTCTACCTTGAAGACTTACCAGAGTGATTGGGCGAGGACTGTGTGTCCTTAGCTCAAGAGGAATAAGGTGAAGACGCGGTCTTCTGAGTTGAATCTCAGCCTCCCTAACCAGACGTACAGTTGTCACAGCAACTGGAACTGGTCCAACAAATCATGTGTCTTCATCAAGTGACTGGTTCTATCTCTTCCCTCCTTTACTTTGAGTTTGTCTTCGTGAAGTCATTGCTTATCTGTCTTATCTGTTTGACTTCATTGCTTGACTACTATCGTTGATTTGCTTCGTACTATCTTCCATCCTGATCCTTACTACCTAGCTGCTATTAGTCTTTGTACGTTCACATTATTGCATACTTGACTATGGCTTGCTTGTTGTAGTTTATCTTCCGTTGCATATCAATTAGCTCATTTCTATTGTTTGTCTTTGAAACTTCCATGTTTTGAAGACTTCGATAAAAATCGCCTATTCACCCCCCCCCTCTAGTCGATAACTAGCACTTTCAATTGGTATCAGAGCAAGGTACTCCCTTGTTCTGTGTGATTCGGTTTAACCACCTGGAGTTTAGCTATGTCGACTGCGGGATTGAGGAATGTATCTTGCCCCACCTTTGACGGTCATGAATATCCTCGGTGGAAATCCATGATGAAGAAGCGCATGGATATGGACAACGAACTGTGGACCGTCACTGAGATTGGTCTTACCGATCTATGCAAGATGGCGGAGGCTGATGACATTCGCAAATACACTCTACTGAACCTCACCGCGAAGGATGTCATCTGCTCCTGTCTGTCCCGAAATCAGTTCAGGAACGTCATGCACCTCAATCACGTGAAGCTAATCTGGGACCGGCTCTCTGAGGTCTATGAAGGTCATCTTAATCGTCATGATCCTTGGCTTGATGACTACAAGGAGTCTCTTAAAGAGATGACCTTTCCACCTGAATTGTCTTCATCTTCACCATGCCTAATGGAAGGGGGTGCTAAGGTAACTGAATGCTACCTCTCTGAAACTAGTGATGATAAATCAGGTGATGAATTTGGCCGCAACTATGTCAAACTTGCTTCCCCTGCCACTAAACAACAAAGAGCTTTGGAAAATATTCAAAACATGCTTAGTAAGAGCGATGATATGTTGGGCGAAGAAATGGATCAGTCAAAAGCTTTGGCTGAGAGTCTTGAGAGACTTCATTCCAAGTTTGACACCCTTCAAGATCAACATAATGCTCTCTTGTCTGATCATGAGAAACTTTCTTCTGAATGTCTTCAAAGAAAGCAAGATCTTGAAAAGACAAGAGTGGATTATGGAGATCTTCTGAAGGAGCACGATTCATTACTTGCTCAACCAATCAGCGTTACAGGATTTGAACCACCATATTTAAAATGCATTGAGCGTGATAATGCTGCCTCTGTTGCTGAATGTTCCAATGCTGCTACTGTTGCTTTGTCTTCAACTACTGATGTGGAGACTAACCCCTCTACTGAGGATACCTCTACTATTGCTGATGAAAATGCTAGGTTGAAGACATTGCTTGAAACAGGGATGTATAAAAGTCTGAAATGGCATCAGACACTTTGTGATGTCCTCAAAAAGCAGATTCTGAATCGAACCCCTAGGAAAGAGGGTGTTGGGTTCGAGAGGAAAATGAATGCTGATGGTTCCTACTGGAAGCCTGAGCAGTATCCAAAAACCACATGGGTTGCTGCAAAGGAACCTTCAGTGGATCCATCCACTTTATCTAGCTTTACCTATGCTAATCCTATTATCATTGATGAATCCTTTGATGCAAACTATAAACTGTTCAAAAATCAGAATGGTGAAGTGTTTGCCAGGTATATTGGTACTAACTGCAGGAATGGACCACCTATGAAGAAGATCTGGGTTCCCAAAAGCTGTCTTAAGAATCTTCCAATGAATGTCATCATGACACCACCTGGGAAGAAGACAAACCCCAGACCAAAGGCATCATATGGTCCAACGGCTTCATACGAATACATGACTTACTTGAGTCACCCTAACGCCAATGTTTTGCAGGGAAATAGTACTCAAACTTATGAATATGAACGTGTGTCCTCAAACCGCCATGTTCATAAGACTAAGAACTTTTCTGCTTATTCATATGAGTATCGTTCATCTCCTGCAAGGCTATTTGCTAGGGCTTCAAAGCCTAAATTCTCAGATGCTGCACTTAGACTCATTGCTTCTAAGCCACCCCTGAAGATGTGGGTGGTGAAGAAGAATTAACTCTCTTTTGCAGAATATGGTCTCCAGCCAGCAATCAAAGGCGTCCGATATTATTGCTGGGGACCTAAAACACAAAGGGACGCATGATAAAATGACTTACTATGTATTCCACATATGAATCGCTTACCTGTCATACTGTGTGCTAACTTTCATCTAAGCTGTGATAATCCAAGTGTGCATCAAATGCTTATGCTTCACAACATACCTTGTGAAGCCTATCCTCCTAACTGCACTATAGGGTATGACACCTCGTGCTTCAGAATGGATTATGGACAGCGGATGCACTAATCATATGACTGGTGATCGAAGTCTTCTCACGGGCTCAACCTTACGTCCATCCGACAAGAGTCAAATCACATTTGCTGACACTGGTAAAGGCAAGGTATTGGGTCTAGGTAGAGTTGCAATCTCAAAGGATCAACACATGGATAAAGTGATGCTTGTTGAATCCCTTGGATTCAACTTAATGTCTGTCTCAATGCTTTGTGACTTAAACATGATTGTGATATTCGGAAAATATCGTTGCCTTGTACTAATGGAATTTGACAAGTCTCTAGTCTTTGAAGGGTATAGGAAAGGTGATCTATACATGGTAGATTTCTCAGCAGGTCCACAGCTTGCCGTATGTATTCTTGCAAAAGCTTCAGAATGCTAGCTCTGGCATCGAAGGCTGGGGCATGATGGCATGAGGAACTTACACACTCTCGTCAAGAAGAAGCATGTCATAGGCATCGACGGTGTCAAGTTCAAGAAATGTCATTTGTGTGGTGCCTGCGAAGCTGGAAAGACGACGAGGGCCAAGCACCCCTCGAAGACAATCATGACGACATCTCAACACTTTGAGCTGTTGCACATGGACTTATTTGGCCCTACTCACTACTCTACCCTCACAACAACATCGTGTCTCTATGGCTTCATCATTGTTGATGACTACTCAAGATATACATGGGTGCACATAATTCTCTACAAGACTGAAGTACAAGATGTCTTCAGACGATTCGCCAATCGAGCAATGGACAACTATGGCGTCAAGATCAAGCATATCAGAAGTGATAACGGCACTGAATTCAAGAACACCGGGCTTGATCTCTATCTGGATACAATGGGAATCACTCATGAGTTTTCTTCTCCATACACACCTCAGCAAAATGGCACTGTTGAGCGCAAGAATAGAACCCTCATTGAGATGGCTCGAACAATGCTCGACGAGTACAAGACACCAAGAAAGTTCTGGCCTGAAGCTATTGATACAGCATGTCACATCATCAACCGTGTTTACATCCACAAGCTTCTGGGCAAAACATCCTATGACCTCCTTACTGGCAAGAAGCCAAATGTCAGCTACTTCAGAGTCTTTGGTGCTAGGTGCTGGATCAAGGATCCCCATCACAAGTCAAAATTTGAACCCAAAGCTCACGAAGGCTTCATACTCGGTTATGGAAAGGATTTGCACTCTTACAGAGTCTTCAACCTATTCCACTACAAAATCATTGAAACTGTGGACGTGCGATTTGATGAAACCAATGGTTCACAACGAGAGCTCCTGCCAAGCACATTAGATGAAGCTCCTTCCAGCGAATCTATCAAGCTGATGGGAACTGGTGAAATCATGCCCTCTGAAGCACAGCCTGAAGAGGAACTTATCATTTCTGCACCAAACCAACCTGAAGACAATGCTCAGACCGAAGACAATCCTCCCAATGATGACAATGATCAGCATGAGCAAGGGCTTCATCCAGTTCATCCTCGTGTTGCAAATGAAGTACAAATTGAGAAGATAATTGATAGCATCAATGCACCTGGTCCGCTTACTCGCTCAAGAGCAACACATTTAGCAAATTTCTATGGGCACTTTTCATTTGTATCAATATCTAAACCCAAGAAAGTTGCTGAAGCCTTTATGGAACCTGAATGGATTCAAGCCATGCAAGAAGAACTTCAACAGTTCAAGCTGAATAATGTTTGGGAACTTGTCAAGCGCCCTGACCCTCGCAAACATAACTTTATTGGCACTAAATGGATATATCAGAACAAACAAGATGAGCATGGTCAAGTCGTCAGAAACAAAGCACGTCTTGTGGCTCAAGGATATACTCAAGTTGAAGGAATCGACTTCGATGAAACATTTGCTCCAGTGGCTAGGCTTGAAGCTATTCGCATACTGCTAGCCTATGCTAATCACCACAACATCTTGCTATATCAAATGGATGTGAAGAGTGCTTTCCTCAATGGCAAGATTGAAGAAGAAGTGTATGTTGCTCAACCACCTGGTTTTGAAGATCCAAAACATCCTGATATGGTGTACAAACTAAACAAAGCAATGTATGGCCTCAAACAAGCTCCTCGCGCTTGGTATGATACAAACAAAGACTTCGTGAAGAGCAAAGGCTTCAAACCAGGATCCCTAGATCCCACACTCTTCACGAAGACATATGATGGTGAACTGTTTGTATGCCAAATATATATGGATGACATAATCTTCGGCTGCACCAACCAGAAGTATAGTGATGAGTTTGGATACATGATGCAAGAGCAATATCAAATGTCCATGATGGGTGAGCTGAAGTTCTTCCTTGGTCTTCAAATTTTTCAGCAAAGAAATGGCATCTTCATTTCTCAAGAAAAATATCTCAAAGACTGTCTGAAGAAGTTCAGCATGCAAGATTGCAAAGGTTACACGACGCCAATGCTAGCCAAACATCATCTTGGTCCCGACGACAATGGTAAAGAGTTCGATCAAAAGGTATACCACTCCATGATTGGTTCTTTACTTTACCTATGTGCATCTAGGCCAGATATTATGCTTAGTGTTTGCATGTGTGCTCGATTCCAAGCGGCACCAAAGGAATCGCATCACTTAGCTATGAAGCGAATTCTTAGATATTTGGCTTACACCCCAACACTCGGATTGTGGTATCCAAAGGGCTCAAGATTTGATCTGGTTGGATTCTCGGATGCTGATTATGCTGGTGACAAGGTGGATCACAAATCTACATCAGGAACATGTCACTTTCTGGGACGATCACTTGTCTGTTGGTCTTCAAAGAAGCAAAACTATGTATCACTCTCAACTGCTGAATCTGAATATATTGCTGCTAGATCTTGTTGTGCTCAGCTTCTGTGGATGAAGCAAACTCTCAAGGACTATGGCATCAATCTGAAGCAAGTCCCTCTCTTCTGCGACAACGAAAGCGCCATCAAGATTGCCAACAATCCAGTTCAGCACTCGAAGACAAAGCACATTGAAATTCGTCATCACTTCCTGAGAGATCATGTCATGAAGAAAGATATTGACATCATTCATGTCAACACTGAAGAGCAACTGGCAAATATCTTCACAAAGCCCTTGGATGAGAAAAGGTTTTGCAAGTTACGGTGTGAGCTAAATATCTTGGAATCCTCAAATGTCCTGTGATCAGGCACACATCCTAACACTTATGCATGTTGATGACTTAGATGTGCAACACACGAAGTAAAGTATATCTTCAATCAATGAAGACTTACATTCTGAGTGTGAATACATTTACATGGAATTTGACTTCGGAGCGCCACGATAATTATGCGCCGTGTCTGGGTCTAATACTTCCTATACAGTGGGTAACGCCACCACCAAATTTCTTGGTTTGAAGTGTTTCACTCATGGCGTTATTGTTGAATACATTCGCATTTGATTTGTCTTCAACTTTCAACTTATCTTCATGAATTACTTCACTATGTTGAGTTGATTGCTTTCCCATATATATATATATATATATATATATATATATATGCTAGTTTTCTGTCCTCTACAGCATTCACTTATAGCTATGTCTTCACTGTTGAATCTTTTGAACTAAGTGAATGTGATCAGACCCTAATCTTTCTATGCTTTCTATCTCAAACTCTATCTGTCCAAATCATATGCATTCTATTGAAACTGTCAAATGTCTTCTCTGCATCCTTGTCAGCAGAAGACACAGAGACAAACATCTAGTCCTTTTAAATGATTCATCTTTATTGTTGAAATTTGGAGAAGCCGGAACGACCATCCGACGAACTTGGCGGGCGTGGGAACGTGGGACAACTCTGAGTATGTTGCATGCTTGCCACGTGTCCCTCAGATGTGAACAGGCAGGGGCACCTGTGTAATTGTGCTGTGCCGCACACCTTCTTATAAATACGTGCCCCCTGCGGTCGAGAAAACCTTCTTCCACCTCTCCACCTCGTCAGAACCCTAGCGCTACCGCTAGCTCTCGACGACGCTGGCGACAAAGCGCTTAGCTGCCGTGACTTCTCCGACGCCGTCCTCACGCCGGCCGCGGGCATCGTCCTCTCCGCCGCCGCCGTAGGTGCCCTCCGTCGCCAAGTTAGGGCACGGTGGATTGAACTGCTCGGTCTCCTTTCATCCCATCTAGCAGTTCATCGTGTGGTAAATATAACTCTATTTTTACCATCTTTTTGATCCTCAATGATTCATCCAATTTACCAAAATTGGTTTCTGTCTATGCAAAATTAGATCTACTCTGTCTGCATCTCATACTGCCTAGTATATTCACTTAAGCTTCATATCTAGTTAGATTCCTCACTTTTACTTATTCACGGATTCATACAAATCTGGAACCGACTCTCAACATATAAGTGAATGTCTTCGCAACATGAGGTCAATGTCTTCAAACTGATTTATCTTCAAAATCTTCTGAGAATGCATATGACCTCTTCCCCTTCCTTCGCATCTCTAATGCTGTCACAGGTACATGTCCGTGGAAGAATCCCTAGGTTCTCATAGTCTGCATTCGTTTGCAGAATTCTTACGATAACACATTGAATCTCCCGAAGCCAGTTCCTGTCTGACCTGCAAGCGAAAGCCTTTGAAGCCCTTGAACATATTGAAACCATTCAGTTTGAAGTTCCTGGCTACGGAGAAATCTGTAAGGAAGGGTGGCAGACAGCGTCGAGGGGGAACATCAAAGGATCTGCCTGATGATCTTGCAGAAATCTACAAAACATATCCTGAAGAGGATTATAATCAGCGCAAGACACGAATCCAATGGATTCAATGCTATTGGGCTAAACAATGGTTCAAGTACAAATTCGTGACCCAGGAGTACGCTGAGAAGAATGCTATTAAGAGTCCTTGGGGTGATATTCTCTATCGAGGCCTTCCCCCCAAGAACAAAGCTGAAGCCATTGCACAAGAATTCTATCCGTGTATGGTCCGTGGACCACAGCCTGAAGATGCCGACCCATCATCATTGCTCTGGTGTCGTGACTATAATCTCTTCAAGTGCAACTTCCAGTATGCAAAGTGTGACACTCCAAAAAGTTTGTGGTTTTTGTTTTCAGAAAGAGCCTTTCTTGGTTTGAAGAAGGTCATTTAAACCCTTCTTAAAAACCCTCTTCTAAGTTTGCCCTCTCAAAAATCTTTCTTGGATTTAGTTTCTTCTAAAAAGAAAACCTTTTTGGTTTTGGGCTTTTATTTGAGTTTGATCCATTCTTGTTTTACCATGCCTCTTATGGTAAAACTTCCCCAAAGCCCCTCCTTCCACTTTGGTACAACCCAAACATTCTGTCCAAACTAATAAAATCCATTTTTGGATTTTATTCCAATTATTTCTCTTCCCAAAATAAATTATGTCTTTTCTTTTGAGCCTAGGTGATTTGCAAAGCAAGTACCTTAATACATTTGATTTTTGACCTCAACTCAACCCTTCTGGATAGTCCTTTGTACCCACAACCTAGAACCATCTTGATCCACTCTTCTTCTTTTCAAATATTTCAAATTTCACTCTCTGCAAGTTTGGACCAGATTTGCCAAATTTGGTGAAATTCATATCTCCACTGCTCCAAAAATTCCACCAAAATTCAGGCAACCTCTAGTTGCAATGAGAGACCCCTCCACCAAAAATCAGCTCAAGGAAAAATCCCCACATGCCAGAATCATTCTGTCGAACACTTGGCATGCACTGTTTCTGTTCATATTCAGTAAATTCAGAGTTTCAGTGTCGTTTCTCCGTCAATAACTTTAGTCACATGTCCACTGTGATTTTGGCTCGTTGCTCGCAGCCCCTCCCTCTTGTCCGGAGCACCACACGAGCACTTGGCGCCTTCCTGGCGTCGGTGACGCCCTGGCCCGCCTGCGCCGGCGTGCTTTGCGGCGGCAGAACCACCATAACAGCTGACAGGGGGCAACACTACGGCATAAAGCCGTTCAGCGCCGCCCAATCCTCCTGAGAGCTCCGCATGGCCACCTCCTTGCCAGCGCATGCATGCAGCACCATCACCGTGGCCTAGCACGCGCAGAGCGCGTTCTCTACCGCCGACGTGCCGTGCGGCCGTTCCGTCGAGGACAGGCCGTAACCACCCCTCCCGTACTGAGTTGGACGCTGAAATGGCACCAATGCTCCACCTAGATGATGCTCAAGCTCCTAAGCCGACTGTCCAGCCACAGCACCGCCGTAATCACTCGCCGGACTTATCCGTTCACGGCAACCACCTTGGGCCGGCTATAAATAGCACCCCCCGAGCTTGCTCTCGCCCCCGCACAACTCCACCACCTCACCAGACCCCGCCTAGCCACTGGAAGAGCCTCGAGGGGCCTTTCTTCTTCGACTCCGGCCACCTCCGTCCGCCTCGGGCTCCGGCGACGTTCTCTCTGGTGAGAACTCCTCAGTCGCCCTACTCTTGCCCGTAGCCTCGTACCACCACCAGGAGGCTAACCCCCACTTCAATTTGACCCCCGCGGCTCCCTCCGGCGAGATCCACGACTGCCCAAACCGCCGCCCGCCGGAGCAAGGGCCGCCGTCGACACAGTGCTCGCCGGCGACCACCACCACCACCCACAGACGCGGAAAGGTGCACTGATCACAAAGGTAACCCCCGATCACCTTGCCTCGCCATGGGTCGCCGCCGGCGACCACCGCACCTCTCGGGCGCCGTCGCGCCCTGTTTCCCCCGTTTGAAATTTCAAACCTGACGGGTGGAGCCCGCCTGTCAGTCTCTCAGCCGTTTCTTTTAAATGAAACGTTTTCTGGACTTTTCTGCAGAACCCCCTAGAAACTTTCTGTTTCATTACATATGGGTCCTTGGACCAAAACTCTTATAACTTTTAAACAGAAAATGGTTTTTGATTGATTCTTTTTCTTTCATCTTTATTTTTCTGTCTAGTTTTTTGTCATATTTATTTGGAAAATATTTGGAATACTTTTCTATACACTCACGGTATTTACGTTACGTACGTATTTTTCTTATACCGTAGATACCGGAGGAGGTGACGGAGCTGCAAACTTCACACAGTTAAACTCCGACTACTCCGAACCAGGCAAGCATGTTTGAACTCTTGATATGATGAATGGTTGTTGCATGTTTGCATTTCAGTATAGTCATGGCATGTTTATGAACATTTCTTTGAATGATATATTTCATGCACATAAGTGGAAAGCAATTTTCGGAAAGCATTATGTTGTGGGATACATATTTGCATGGCCATGTGATGGCATGAGGATGGGTAAGATGGCAGTGTTGTGACATGCCAGTCTTATGCCGGATTATTTGACTTCCGTGTCATCGTGAAACAAATCACATTTCCATTCCTTCCTTCCTGTACTATCACATGTTTTCCGAAAGGAATATGGCTTAGTAAGTTGCAAATCGTTTTCCTGGTACACACCAAATAGAGAGGCCGGGATGAGGGTTCCATGGCCCTAGATTAAATCCCGTCATCCGGTCAGGGGGCATGGGTGTTTCCGGTTGGGACCGAGAGGGGGGCACCCCTTAGAGCGCGCGTATAGAAATTTGATCCCATGCTATTCGAGGTTGTGACCTCCCCATCTCAAAGTTTTTCTTGGACGTTGTCCAGGGTGATTCCTGGCATCGTGAGGTGAAATAGGTGTGTACTAGTTAAATGTGTTTCTACTAAAATACCATAAACGGAACTAGTCCATTCGTGACTACGGAAATCCGTTGGCTGTGGTCAGTTAATTACCAACTCTGCAAAGTCACAAATCATTCAATCATCTTGTACATGTTCAAGTACTATATTCATCTTATCTTGTCAGGTATCAGCCTCAGTGACAAAACTCCGGTGGAATACATTTGTGATAAATCCGGTTAAAAGATTATTCTTGTGGATGGACTAATCTTGTTATTCACTTTTGTTACAAGCCCTGTCTGTGATGTCGCTCAGACGTCCGACGGTGGCATACTCGTATTTACATTTATTGTAAGCCCTGTCTGTGATGTCGCTCAGACGTCCGACAGTGGCATAATTGTATTTACTTTTATTGTAAGCCTTGTCTGCGATGCCGCTCAGACGTCCGACTGTGGCATTTATTTTAAAGCCTTTTATGTGATGTCGCTCAGATGTCCGACTGTGGCATTTCTTTTAAATCCCTTTATGTGATGTCGCTCAGACGTCCGACTGTGGCATTTCTTTTAAAGCCCTTTATGTGATGTCGCTCAGACGTCCGACTGTGGCATTTCTTTTTAAGCCCTTTTTGTGATGTCGCTCAGACGTCCGACTGTGGCATTTCTTTTAAAGCCCTTTATGTGATGTCGCTCAGACGTCCGACTGTGGCATTTCTTTTCAAGCTCTGTCTGTGACGTCGCTCAGACGTCTGGCGGAGGCATTCTTTTCAAGCCCTTTTTGTGGTGTCGCTTAGACGCCCAACTGTGGCATGAGTTTTATTTGTTTACCTTTCGAGGCGTCGCTCCAGACACCCGATCGGTTTTCATTTATTTGTTTACTTATCAAGTCGTGCATAAATATTATTATTGTTGTATGAGCATCATTTTTATTATTGACGCATCCATGCATTCATTGATTATATCTTTTGTCCGAACTGTCTTGCGAGTACTTTCAAAGTACTCATCTGGCTTGTTGATTTGGCCAGATGTTGATGATGGCGATCTCATGGATGAAGAGTTTGATAGCGAGTCCGACACCTAGAGGAGTCCCAGTCAGTCCCGTGCGATCCTGTTTTGGTCACTGTATTATCCGCTTCCGCAACCCCAGAAATAAATTCATCGAGCCTCACCTCGACGCTCGATGAGCTGCCAGTTAGGAGTCAAGTTATCCACCACCACTTTTTACCTCGAGCTAGTAGCATGCCACCTCACCCCTGTGTCATAACCGCCCTTATGTAAGATATTGGCGAGTTTGTAATAATTTGTTGAGCAGCCTCAGCTCAAGCCTGTAATAAATTTAATGCTACTGGTCCCCTGTTCATCAAGTATTTGTCTACCAGTGAGGATGACTTTTCCTATACTGGACTCTAAAGATCGATTTTCTCAATAATTAATTTATTGAAAAACCGGTCGTGACACAAAGGCTTCGGCAAAGGAAAACAAGAAGTCATGGGGATTAGACTTCAATCATGGTCCCTCTGCTCCCCGTGCTAATGGCACACGTGAAGCGGAAGAAAATAGAATTGGCCCCTTTTCAAACTTTGATGGCCTCATCTCTTACATCTTGGTGCAAGGTGCCAAAGTCGATCATTCTGATAATGATGCTGATTCTGATGAAGCCCCAGCTCCTCCTCTAAGGCCGCAGAAGCCAAAGAAAATTAAGGCTTCAACATCAGCTGCACCTCCAAAAGCTTCTCGAGTGAAGCCACTGGCCACTGCACCTCCTGAAGACAGTGTGCAGTCTGAAGATCTTTCACGCATCTCCAAGAAGACGGAGAAGAAAAAGAAAATCATCAAGAGTACTGATTAGACTTTGACTCCTGATGCTATTCTGCGTGAAGAGCACATTGATTTGTCCAGCGATGACGATCTTGTAGATGATGCTCTTGAGCAACTGATCAAGAGCAAGGAAGAAGCTGAGATCTTCAACAACTTGCCTCTCTTTGACGTGGCAATCATCCATAACTTCATTGATGAGTGGTTTGACACACCAAATCTCAGCTTTGATGACTTGCAACTTCCAATTGGCCTCAGTGTCGCCTTCAATGGCGCCATTGCTTCCGAGCTAGCTATTGCTCAGCGCATCGTCAAACTGAAGCACAAGATTGACTATGAAAAGGCTCAGTTCAAGAAGCATGTGGCCACGCTCAACGTGCAAGATGTCAAGAACTTCAAGATCATGTTGCACGAGCTCAAAGAAGCCTTTCACAAGAAGCGTGAAGAAGCTCGAGGCTCCAAAGAGCGCATGAAAAATCTGGCTGACAAGTGTGTGCTTGCCTACAATGAGGCTGAGAAGCGCAAGGCTCTTGGTCGTCCTGGCATCGACCCTAGGATGGCTGCAAAGAAGAAGAAATCGACTGTCCAATCTGCACCTTCAATGCAAGATGAACCTCGCATTATCTTCCCAAGCAGCATGACTGGCTCGAAGCCAAAAGTCATGTCAACCGCTTCAGAACAGAAGAAGACGAGGGCTGCAGAGGCTGAAGCTAGAAAACAGAAAACCTCAGAAGCCTCTGATGCTGCTCCCTCCAAGAAGAAGTGCAAGACCAAGAAAAATCGGGCTGCTCCCACAGAGCCCCTTGTTGTTGAACCCATCTCAGTGGTTCGTCCTGCATTTGCAACCCAAGAACTACGAATGACTGTTCATGAGTCTGCTTCCACAGAGGCTCCTGAAGCTGAAGAGATTCCAGCAGTTGATCCCATCACTGCTGAAGACATTGGTCACCATGACAATGTTGAAGATGATGAAGTTCTTCCTCAAATTGAATACAATGTGGTATCATCGCCTATTCTTACGAATAGCAAAATCATCAGCATTGGTCATCCTCTAACGCCAATTGCTCAGGATGCTTCATGGGCTGATCGCCCGCAACAACAAGACTCCCCCAGTACTCCCCAACAACAACAAGTCACACCATCCGTGCAAGTTGAAGAGGATGAGGACCTGCCTACTCCATCTCCAAAGGCGTCGCCTATATTACAAAGGCTTCGCAAAGGACCAAGGCCTCAAGTCCCTGTTCCGAGCGTTCCAGAAGGAGAAGTGCACCATCAACTTGTTGCACGTCAAGTGTTTTCAGAAGCCACTCCAACTGTGAATGTCTCCGTGTCTGAAACCCCAGCTGCTGAAGACAATCCGGCTGCATCAACCGATGACGAACTTCAAGAAGAACGTGTCCCTACTCCCCCCATTCCTGAAGAAGTTGTTCATGATGTGAACGTGTCTGTGCCTGACCCTCCAGCTCATCAAGTGGAGGTTGAAAACCTTGAGGCTGCCACCACCAACACCAATGAAGCTGATGACATAGTCATGGCTGAAGCTAATGTGGAGCCTGTACCAAGCACCATACCAGAAGTCAATGCTGAAAATGCTCCTGAAGCTTCTGTTGTGCAGCCCGAAGCCACTGTTGCTGCCACTGCTCCTGTTCCGCCACCAAGGACATATACAATTGAGCAAGCATACAACCATGGCGAGCTAATCACAGTAAGATGGCCCGTTCTGGTCTCTCCGCCTACTGTCTCTTGTCCTCAGTTTGATTATCACATTGAGCATAGGCCTCAGGTCCAGAAGCCAAAGCCAAGACTGCCAAGGTTTCCAGGTACTGCCACATCTGTCGGGTCCTTCAATGCAAATAGCTTCAAAAGCCACAACACATTCTTTGACAGTTCAAAGAACCCCTACACAAAGCCAAGAATATCATCAGATCGTTTCTGGAGTCATCAGCAGCGAAGCTATTACTCCTGTGTTCTGTATGATCAAGGGTGCATTTTCCCTCATATGCGCCTCGACACTGAAGCCATTCCTGGACTGCCATGCTTAGAAGAAGCACTTGACTGCTTTCGTGATGCTGGTCTGCTCAGCTTTGTGATAGACAAAGAACATTGGAATGAAGAGCTATTGCTTCAATTGTATGCTACGCTCCACATTCGCGGTTATAACAGAGATACGAAGACATGGGTTCTCGAGTGGATGACAGGAAATGTTCATCATGAAGCCAAAGCTCTTGACATCATTGAGCTTACAGGCCTATACACTCCCGGAGAGCTATATGAACCTGGTTGTCAAAACCACCGCAATGCACTGGAGAGCATCTTCCATAAGCCTGAACCCAACATGAGCCAGATGTTGAGCATGATGAAGCCATTGCCTCATGACGCTGAATACCCAAAGGAGTTCTTTGTTGATGACCTTGAGTATCTGCCGCGCACCATATATCACATCATCACGCGGACTCTATGGCCTATCAAAGGACATTCATCAGGTGCAAAACTTGAAGGAGCCATGAAGACATTGGTCTTTTACATCCTAAATGGAATCAGCTTCAATGTGCAAGATTTCTTCATCAGGAAACTGGTTGCATCTGGATCTGACCTTTTCGGACTGAAATTCTATGCTCCATGGGTCATGCGCCTCATTAAGCAACATTCTGCTGTCAACTATCAACCCTCTACTCGCAATCATGTGATCTTCCTACCAGAGGTTGATATGTCAGTTGAAGCCATATACCCTGAACCTGCCAAAAAGCCTCTTTGTCTTCAAAATGCTGAACATCAAAGCTTCACTCAGCCTATGGAAGGAGTCCAAGCTGTCACGCGTGTCTATCCGATGGCTGGAAACATTCGTCTACCTCATCGTGTGCCAACTGAAGCTACTGCAAGCACAATTGCTCAAAGGCCTCGGAAGCGCTCTCGGGTCCTAAATGACCGAGAACTTCTTGTGGCCCTGGATCAGAAACAAGATAAGCATCATTTTTGGCTCAAGCATCAGATGCAAAGCCTCTTGGTGGATGTAAATCGCATTCGAAACCTTGCCACCAAGAATGCATTTGTCACTCACGAAACTTGTCGGCGATCATGGAAGAGTTTGACCCTGCTCAGTGCTGAAGCAGATCTTCAAGATGATGGCTTCACTAAAAGATTCAAGTTTGACTCCACTCCTCCACGGAATGTTGTCCTACGAAGAACTCCATCTCTTGAAGACTCTGACTATTCTTCCTCCGCGGCAACTGTAAATGCCAATGTGATCGATGATGAAGACGATGCTACTTCACCACCCCCTACTTCTGCACGCATCGACACTGCACCAAGTTCGTCTGCACCGCCAAACGACAACGACAACCCTGCTGCTTCAACTGCTCCTCATGAGGACGAGTAAATGCTCTATGTCTTCAAACCTTTTTGGTCATTACTGACAAAAGGGGGAGAAGCGTATGAGTTTGATAGTCTTCAAGCGGGTTCATATGGGCGGTTGCTTTATATTTTTCCTAGTGTTTACAACTCTGGCTTTTGATACATTTCGTTCTTTGAGTTGTAACACTTAAACTCGATGGTCGTCTGCTACTTATTTGCTCTTTCATGTGCGATGATAACTTCCGCACTTAGATCAATCCGCACTTAGATCATTTTGCAGACGTCCATTTTTCATTATGCATGTCATTCTCTTAGTTATATCATTTCATGCATGATGAATTATCTTCATAAGTTGAAGTGGATCTCCACAAGTACAACCTGCCATGTGCATTTGCATTCCAAAAGCAAATTATTTATATGCACATCTTCAGGGGGAGCCCTTGCCACTTATGAAGACAATACACTATCCTTTAAAATTTCACATACTTCTTTCCCGTTGAAAACTTCAACCAGTTTATCATCAATCACCAAAAAGGGGGAGATTGTAAGTGCATCTAGTGCCACCCCTAGTTGGTTTTGGAGTATTGACGACAAAGTTGGTTGAGGGACTAATGCGTTTGTGAGAATTGCAGGATAACGCAGGAAGTGTCCCTCATTGATTCGGTTTACCTACCGGAGATGACCCCTAAAAATGTATGAAGACATTGAAGACAATGGTGGTGTGTGAACATATTCACACTGAAGTCTATGACATGAGAAGACATTGAGTGAAGACTATGGAGCGCGAAGACTGAGTTGTTTAGTTGTTTCCTTTTCTTCTTTGTTGAGTCATAGGAACCACCGTACTGTTAAGTGGGGTCCAAGTGAACAATGTCAGAGTGACTGGAGTGATGCTCAACCCAAATCCTATGTCTTCGAGCGAAGACAATGGGAGCAAATATTATCCAGAGCTGGATGAGTCAGCTTTGCTTGTAGCCCAAGTAAAGTTGTCGTGTGTGTTTGAAATCTGACCGTTGGAACACGTGTCAGTTCCTTAGTGACCCAGGGTCATTTCGGACATATCAGGTCGGTTTGCCTTGTGGCTATAAATAGCCCACCCCCTACACCATAAATTGGTGGCTGCTTAGAGTGAGTTTACGGCTTTTGTCGTTTTGAGAGCAACCCACCTCGAAGCCTTTGAGAGAGAAATCCTTGCGAGGACAAAGCCCAAACACCCAGAGCCAAAGAGTGTTAGGCATCACTGAAGTCTTTCTGTCTGTGTGACCTGAAGACTTATTACACTTGAGGACTGTGAATCCTTCAGCCAGTTAGGCGTCGCGTTCTGAGCATCCAAGAGTCATTGTGGATTGACGGTGAACGAAGTCTGTGAAGGTTCGGAAGTCTACCTTGAAGACTTACCAGAGTGATTGGGCGAGGACTGTGTGTCCTTAGCTCAAGGGGAATAAGGTGAAGACGCGGTCTTCTGAGTTGAATCTCAGCCTCCCTAACCAGACGTACAGTTGTCACAGCAACTGGAACTGGTCCAACAAATCATGTGTCTTCATCAAGTGACTGGTTCTATCTCTTCCCTCCTTTACTTTGAGTTTGTCTTCGTGAAGTCATTGCTTATCTGTCTTATCTGTTTGACTTCATTGCTTGACTACTATCTTTGATTGGCTTCGTACTATCTTCCATCCTTATCCTTACTACCTAGCTGCTATTAGTCTTTGTACGTTCACATTATTGCATACTTGACTATGGATTGCTTGTTGTAGTTTATCTTCCGCTGCATATCAATTAGGTCATTTCTATTGTTTGTCTTTGAAACTTCCATGTTTTGAAGACTTTGATAAAAATCGCCTATTCACCCCCCCCCCTCTAGTCGATAACTAGCACTTTCAGGGAGGCGTGGAGGCTCAGCCCATTCACTGAACGGGGCCGGGGCGTGGTCTTCAAGGCGCCCACCCCCTGCGATCACGGGGTGGGGATAGGTCACCTCACCCGTCGCCTTGGTCCCGCATGCCTGCCATGTGGTTCCCACACGCTCAGGGTGGCGAACGGTGGAGGCGGGGAACCGGGCCGTCGCGGGCCGGGGCAGCGAGTTGGTCCCAGTCCCCTGCACCTTCCGCGTCTTGATTGGCTAAGTGGGGCGGCCGAGCCCCCATCCTGGATCTTTATAAAGAGCCGGGGAAGGAAATGGCGTCCCTCACTCTTCCATCTTCTCATTCCTTCAGCTCCTGCTCCCCCCTCCCTCCATCCGCCATGGAGAGAGGGAATTCTGGCTCTTCAACGGTGGCGGCGAGGGTCGCCGCCCGACAACGCGCCCTCCCTTCCCCTTTACCCGCGGTGGCAGAGCCAGCCGCGAGGGGAAGGGGGAGGGGGCGAGGCCGCGGGCGAGGCCATGGGTGAGGCCGAGGTGCTCAGGGAAGAGGAGAACGGGACGGCGCCGGTCTCGCCTTCGCCAGTGGTTCCTCCCCCCATGGAGGGCCATGTTGGGGATGACCCTTGCGAGTTCTTCGTCAGACTGCGCCGGTCGCCTCACCACCGTCTTCGTCTCCCGACTCCACTCGTGAGCGAGATGGAGCTGGATCCGCCGGAGTCCTTGCGGTTGCACATGAGGGGCTGTTGGATCAGCGGTACGCGAGCTTGCGTCGACTTCCCAGCCCCTCACTTGATGTATCTTGGCTGAGGGTGGAAGACGTTCGCTCATATCCACCGCTTGACGGCGGGGCTCACCCTCCATTTTAAGCTGATGGAGGGCGGCCTCCTCTCCGTCAAGGTCTTTGGGTGCTTCGGGACTCGGGCAAGGTGCTGCGTGGAGAGCTCTTCTGACAGCAAAGACTCCTCCTCGGGCGGGAGTGACGAGGAGGACAGCGGCAGCGACGACGAGGGTAGTGGGCGGCAGGATGACGGGTCCGACTAGGTGTCGGGCGCCGCTCCGTGCGGCACCGGCGATCCCATCATCCATGTCGTCGGCTTCCTGAACTTCTCGGGGTCGCCTCCTTGGGCGGCTGGCGTTGGGAGGCTTTGGAAGAGGAAGAGGGCGGGCGGCAAGGCCGTCAAATCGGAGTACGCGGGCACCGACGCCTTCGACGAGTGCTGACGTCCTGCCGCCTCGTCTTCGAGCTCTGCTTTCGGCGCCGTCACCACCATCCAGCCCTGGGACGGTCGCCGAGATGCTCTCTTGGTGCCTCCTTCCACCCGTAGCTCGCCTAGGCACTCCCTTTTGCCCTTTTCGCCTCCTTGACCTGCCTCCTGAGTGGAATGTTTTTAATGAAAAAGGGATGCTTGCCGGGTCATTTGTTTGCGGGTAGAACCCACGACAAGTAGTAAATCCTTGATATCCTCAAGATAAACATTTCCTTGCCCGGCAACAGGCCCTGCCGTCTTCCCACCCTGCTCGACCCTTCTCACACTTTCGGCGGAGGTAGGGATGAGGTGGGTTTAGGCTCCTCGTTTCATCCTTTTGCCGCCGCGACTACGACTAAACCTGGCCCCAGGAACGAGCCCTAGGGCCTAGAGTTTTTAGGGGAGCACGGTAGCTTTGGAGAAAACAAGGTTTCACATACCTCAGTCCATGAGGGAATGCATGATAAGGGATGAAGAACTTATCTGAAGTTGTAACCCCCAGCAACTCTGGTTTGCCGTGGGTGAATCTTTGTACTTGCAGCCCCCGGCAATACTGGCTTGCCGGGGTCCAGATGCCGGTCTGTCCCTCTTTTCTTTTTCGTCCTCAAGTGATCCGGTAAGGATATCCGCGAATCCTGCGAACCAAAGAAGACAAAAGAACAGCAAAGAGACGCACACTCGACCTCTAAGCTAGGGGTTAGTCGCCGCTTAAGCACTATCAACCCTAACCAAGGACGAGACTTGACCTAGCATGCATGCTATAACTTAGGGCGCCAGCGCTTCATTTATTTAAGCTCAGGGTCTGCGCCTGGCTTTGTACAAAGGGTTACATGCATCATCGGCAATGCTTGTACAAAAGGTGGCTTGCCGGGGGGCTCGGCATGTTGCGCCTTACGGGTAAAACTTGCGAAGATGCTCAATGTTCCAGGAGTTACCCACCGGAACAGCATCTTCGGTTTCCAGGTTGACTGCGCCGGGCCTGGTGACTCGTATTACCCGATAAGGGCCTTCCCACTTTGGCGTCAACTTGTTGGAATTCTTGGCCGATTGAATGCACCGAAGGACAAGGTCGCCTTCCTCAAGGCTCCGGGCATGAACCTTGCAGCTATGGTAGCGGCGCAAGGCTTGCTGGTAGCGTGCTGCTCTTACAGCCACCCAAAGATGATCTTCCTCAAGGAGCACTGCGTCATCTTGCCGCAGTTGCTCTTGCTCGAGCTCATCATAAGCGAGCACTCGAGGTGACCCGTATATGAGTTCAGTGGGGAGAACTGCTTCCGCCCCGTATACCAGGGCAAAAGGTGTCTGGCCGGTGGCTTGATTTGGTGTCGTCCTGATCGACCAAAGAACCGCCGGCAGCTCATCAATCCAGTGCCTTCCACTCTTGTGCAGCCTGTCAAAGGTCCTAAGCCTCGCAGTACTTCAGCATTTGCCCTCTCAGCTTGACCATTGCTTCGCGGGTGAGCAACGGAAGCAAAACAGACTTCGCTGCCGAGGTCTTGGGTATATTGCATGAAGGTGCGGCTTGTGAACTGGGTGTCGTTGTCGGTGATAACCCTATTAGGCACGCCAAAACGGCACACTAGTCCCTTGAAGAACTTGACGGCTGACTGAGATGTGACCTTCCTCACTGCCTCCACCTCTGGCCACTTTGTGAACTTGTCGATTGCAACGTACAAGTACTCAAAGCCCCCGACAACGCGGGGGAAAGGGCCCAATATGTCGAGCCCCCAGACCGAGAAGGGCCAGGAGAGAGGAATGGTTTGAAGGGCTTGGGCTGGCTGATGGAGCTTCTTTGAATGGAACTGACACGCTTCACACCTGGTGACTAGTGTCGTCACATCCTGGAGGGCGGTGGGCCAGAAGAAGCCTTGCCGGAATGCCTTGCCGGCAAGGGCCCTTGACCCAATGTGGGATCCACATATGCCTCCGTGTACCTCTGCCAACAGCTCGAGTCCTTCCTCTCGGGGGATACACTTCAATTTCATACCGTTCGGCCTCTTTCTGTACAGGACGTCATCGACGAACTGGTACATGGTAGAGCGACGGGCTACTTTCTCCGCTTCTTCCTGCTCCTCAGGAAGTTCCCCTGTTTGGAGGAATCGGACGGTATGCTGTGCCCATGCTGGAGCCTGGGGCTCGACGGCGAGGGCTAAAGGCAATTCCTCCGCTATAGGAGCGGCTGTCTCGACGGCAAGAGCTTGACGCTCCGCCGGAGCCAGTCGTCCCGTGGTGGGCTCATTATCCTCGGCAACATCTTTGCCGACGGCTCCGGGGAGCTCGGAGGGAAAGTACTTGCCGGGCCCTGATTTCCTCCTCTTATTCTGCTCTGTTGATGGATCAACCAATGGCTGAGTTAGCTGAAGCACAAAGGTACCTGGTTCCACATGTAGCTTGAGGGCAGTGCGTTTGGACAGGTAATCGGCAATATCATTCTCCACTCGAGGAACGTGTTCAGCCTGTATACCGTCGAAACGCTCTTCCAGCTTTCTCACTTCATCGACGTAGGCCTTCATCAATGGGCTCTGGTAATCCTTGTTGACTTGCTTGACGACAAGCTGCGAGTCCCCCCCTGACGATGAGTTTCTTGATTCCGAGGTCCGCCACGATCCTAAGACCGGCAAGCAGCCCTTCGTACTCTGCCGTATTGTTGGTTGATACCTCCCTGGGGAAGTGCATCTGGATCACATAGTTGAGGTGCTCTCCAGTGGGCGCGACAAGCAGTACGCCAGCCCCGGCGCCTTGTAAGGAGAAAGCTCCATCGAAGTACATGATCCAATCACAACTTGCTTCCTTGCCGGGGAGAGCAGTCTCGTGGGCTTCTTCGTCAGGCGTTGCAGTCCATTCTGCGATGAACTCCGCTAGGACTCGACTCTGAATTGTTGAGGTACTTTCAAACTTGAGGCCAAAGCTAGATAGCTCTAGGTCCCATTCCACAATTCTTCCCATTGCATCCGGATTGTGCAATATCCGCTGCAGAGGGAAGCGAGTGACGGCAGTGATCTCGTGTGCCTGGAAGTAGTGACGCAGCTTCCTCAAGGCCATAAGAAGGCCGAAGAGCAGTTTCTGCACGCCGGAGTACCTCGATCTAGCCCCTTGTAGGAGGGAACTAACGAAGTAGACCGGGTGCTGCTTCATTTTCTTCTTCGGTGGCACATTAACTGGCTGTGTCGTCTCTGCATTGGTGGCGTCGGGCTCTGCCGCTGCCATATCCTCGTCGTTAACCTCTCTCTGTGCCACCAGCGCGGTGCTGACCACCTGGTCTGTTGCCACCAGATATAGCAGCAATGACTCCTGTGGCCTGGGCGCAACTAGTATTGGTGCGGAGGAGAGGTACTTCTTCAAACCTTGCAATGCCGCCTCGGCTTCTGGCATCCACTCCATCGGGCCCGCATTTTTCAGGATCTTGAAAAAGGGAAGGGCGCGCTCGGCAGACTTGGAAATGAACCTGCCCATGGCGGCGACGCAACCAGCAAGCCGACGCACATCCTTGATTCGCTTGGGCGCTTCAATCTGCTCTATAGCTTTGATTTTGTCCGGATTGGCCTCTATCCCACGTTGTGACACCAAGAATCCGAGAAGCTTGCCGGACGGGACGCCAAAGACGCACTTCTCAGGGTTCGGCTTGAGATTGATCTTGCGCAGGTTCGCAAATGTTTCTTGCAAATCTGGTATGAGGGTTGCCCTGTCCTTGGTTTTGACCACCATGTCATCCATATAAGCTTCCATATTTCTATGGAGCTGGGGTTCAAAACCAATCTGGACCGCCCTTGCAAACGTCGAACCAGCACTCTTCAACCCGAAAGGCATCCGCACGAAACAATACGTACCACATGGGGTGATGAATGTTGTTTTCTCTTTGTCTTCTCTTGTCATGAAGATCTGGTGGTAGCCGGAGTAGGTGTCGAGGAATGACAGCAGATCACATCCAGCCGTGGAGTCAACAATCTGGTTGATGCGCGACAACGGGAAGGGGTCTTTAGGGCAAGCCTTATTGATATCTGTGTAATCAATACACAGTCTCCACTTCCCATTTGCCTTGCGCACCACGACCGGATTGGCCAACCACGTCGGATGGAGCACTCCTCTTACCAAACCCGTTGCTTCCAGTTTCCGGATCTCTTTAGTAATGAACTCTTGTCGTTCCAAAGCTTGCTTTCTGACCTTCTGCTTGACGGGCCGCGCATCAGGGCAGACAGCAAGGTGGTGCTCAATCATCTCCCTGGGAACACCGGGGATGTCGAAATCTTGCCATGCAAACACATCGACATTCGCCCACAGGAAGGTGACGACCGCGTCTTCCTATTTGTCGTCAAGGGTGGAGCTTATGGTAAAAGCTCCTCCCGTGTCGTCCTCATTGACAGAGACCTTCTTGGTTCCCGGTGGTACGGCCCTGGGCTTCTAGTTCCCACCGGTGGAGCTCTCTGGCACGCCCTCGATGGCAGCGCTACACTCCGAAGAGGTGCGCTTGCTGGAGTGGGTGTCCGAGGTCTCACCAGTCTTCTTCTTCTTATTCCCTCCCGGGGTCCCAGCGGCAGGAGCAAGTGCTCTAGCGGCGGCAGCTGCTGCAACTGCTTGCTGGTATAGTTGGTCAGCACAAACCAGCGCATCTTTCTTGTCGGAGGGGATGGTGATGATCGTCATAGGTCCTGGCATCTTCAGGGTGTTGTAGGCGTAGTGTGACGCCGCCATGAACCTGGCCAGCGCTGGGCGGCCAAGGATCCCGTTGTAGGGCAAGGGGATCTTGGCAACATCGAACACGATCCTCTCCGTCCTGAAGTTCAGGTCGCTTCCAAAAGTCACGGGCAGCGTGACCTTCCCCTTGGGTTGGCTTCTTCCCGGGTTGAGCCCCTGAAACATGCCTGTCTCTTTGAGGTCTCCATCAGGAATCTGCAGTTTCTCGATCACGGCAGGCGAGATCAAGTTCAGACCGGCCCAGCCATCGACTAGCATCTTCGTCACCTGAGGTTACGTATTGTTGGTGAAACCAACAACGGCAAGCATCCAACCGCAGTAGTGCGATCAGGGTGGTCCTCAGTGTCAAAAATGATAGGTGTGCTGGACCACTTCAGCGGCCTTCGGGCATCAAATGACGGCTCCGCTACTGTAATCTCTCGCGCCCACTGTTTAAGTCGGCGGTGAGAAGTGTGCGGGTAGGCGCCGCCGTTGATGCACATGGCCTCTATAGCTTTCTGAAACTCTTGGTCGCCGGATTCGTCGTCCTCTTCGTGATCGTCATCTTCTGGCTTTCTGTCACGGCCCCGGGCAGGCCTCTCCTGTTGCTTATCCTTTCCGCGACGGCCCGCCTGGCCGTCATGCTTCTTGTCGGACCCCTCAGCATCGTCTGGGCCCTTCTCCTTGTCCCGCCTCTCATACTCAGCCCTCTGCTTCTCAGCGAGGAGCTCAACCTGTCGACAGTCCTGGAGAGCATGGCCCTTGGTGCGATGGATCTTGTAGTATCGCTTGTCGGAGTTTCTCGGCTTCTCGGCAGCCGCCAAGTCCTGGCAGGCGACACACCCGGCAACCTCCTTGCCGCGGTCGTCTGCCTTGGTTTTCTTGGTGGAGCCGGCGTCTTCGGATCCCTCGACGGCAAGCATGGCTTTTCCTTTGCGCTTCCTGTTGCGGCGCCGGCCTTTCTTCGCCGGGGCGGCAGTATCCTCATCCGAGGAGTCGGTTTCCACGCTGGCATCTTCGCCAGGGTACTTCCTTCCCTCTTCGGCCTGGGCACATTTGTCAGCGAGAACATAGAGTTCTGCTACATCTCTCACCTTGTTCATTGCCAGCTCTTCGCGCATCTTGCGGTTACGCACGTTCTGGTGGAACGCGCTGATGATGGCGGCAAAGTGAACATCAGGGATATTGTACTGTACCCGGCTGAACCTCTGAATATACTTGCGGAGACTCTCGCCTCCCTTCTGGGGAATGACGTGCAGGTCGATTGCTTGGCCATGTGCTTGGTGGCCTCCAGTAAAGGCGCCCACGAACTCATGGCACAAATCCGACCAGGAGGAAATAGAGTCTACCGTCAAGTGCATCAACCATGACATGGCATTGGGTTTAAGAGCCAACGGAAAGTAATTCGCAAGCACCTTATCGTCACGGGCTCTGGCAGCTTGCATCGCGATGGTGTAGACGCTGAGGAACTCGGACGGATGGGTCTTGCCACTGTACTTTTCGCCCACATCGGGTTTGAAGGTGTCGTGAGTGGGCCACTGGAACTGCCGCAGCTCACGGGTAAAAGCCGAACAGCCTGCCTCGCAAGGTAGGCCTCCAGGGCTCCCCGGTGCTGGGTGGCTCATAGCAGGCCCTGCTCGCCTGTCTGATTGGTGGCGCGCCCCACGTCGGCGCTCGATAGTGCTTCGAGCGTCTTCATGTTCTCGTTCCCGAAGAACTTGGCGCTGGTCACAGTGGGCCCGCGGGTCGGACGATGCTACGGAGATCTCGTCGCCTGTGATGTCGTGATGGGCTGGCGTCTGCGGTACCGGGCGAGGAGGAGGCGAGTGCAACGTGGTCGCGGCGCCGCCGTCCCTCCTGCCACTGGTGCGTGGGACTCCGTCGGAGCGTCGACCCGGGGGCTCCACCAGACTCGGTTCATCCTTGTTGGCCATCTCGCAACAAGGCTTTGGATAGTGGCCCTCCATTCGTTGAGTTTCCCCGTAGTGGGAGGGAAATCGAGGAGCAACTGCGCGCGCGCCAGGGCTTCTGATGGCATTGGCGGCAGCGAAACCTGCACGGATCGCGACGCGCTTCGACTTCTGACCATGTCAGAAGGAGTTCTATCACGACCCCGCGGTCGCATGCCATCTTGAGAGGAGCGCGCCATCGGCGTCTGTGTGGGAGTCTTGGAAGCCCTCGCGTCGCCTTCGGGTGGGGTGGCAGCGATCCTGGAAGGCCCCGCGCCACCCGCGGAGGGCCTGGCTCCGTCTTTGGACTTGGCGGCGTGCGGCCCGTTACCAGGCGCACGAACATCGCCGCCTCCCAAGCTTCGGCTGCTGGGACGGTGTTGGTGTTCGTGAATGGTGCCCCGGGTCCTTTCTACGACCGGTCCGCTGCTCGCCCACGTCGGAACGGAATGTCCAGCTCCCGACGGGCCAACCTCCACCGTCATCTTCTTCTTGGGCGCCATGATGATGAATAAGCGTCGAACTAACTGCTAGAGCCGATTCTCACAACTGCGCGCCCCCTATCTGGCGCGCCAAAGATGTTGGTGCGAGGACGACACCTATGGGATCATGAGAATCCCTACTACGGTTGCGGGGCGCGGGGTTGTGAGAAGGGCGGATCGAACAGATAGCACACGGGTTCTTTTATCCAGGTTCGGGCCACAAGGATGCGTAAAACCCTACTCCTGCCTTGATGATTTGTTCATCTGTGTTCTTGAGCTAGTAATGGGGCGTGAGGAGCTCCAAAAGGCCGAATCCCCCTCCTGATCGCCTTGGGCCTCCTTTTATAGGGAAGGGGTTGCCACAGTGGCACACAGGAGGTGGAAAGGGCACAGTGATACGAGTTTATCCCTCGCATTACATGACAAGGCGCATTTAATGCGTCTTGCTTAGGTGTCCTTGCTTTATCGGGGACGGGGGAGAACTCAGTCTTGTCCGTCGCCGCTCCCTTTCGCGTCGACACGCGCCCTGGCCAGCGGTGCTCGTGGCGCCATGTAGGCAGGCAGGCAGCTGAGGTGGCACGGCGGTGGGTCTCCATGAAGATCTGCCCGCCGCCATGCAGGTGCCTGCCCAACTGGTTGGGTCGGCAGCTGCATGCGAAAGGTGGTAGAGGTTGGAATTGGCGTGGGCCTGATGGTGGCCCTATGGGTGTCCTTGGTGAGGGCCTCGTCGTAGCCCCTGCAAGGGTCTTGCTGGGGCCCCGGCAAGGGTCTTTCCGTGGCGCCTGCTATCATCCCCAGCAAGGCTCCTGCAGGGGGCCTTGTGGTCCTCCTTGGTTGGGATCCTGCCAAGGGTCGTCATCTTCTATAGTGTGTATCTGATCTTGAATGTCTTCACAAAGATCTGCATGCCACCACGGGGATGTCTCCCGAATCCTTGCCCCACGGGGGCAGTGGACTCAAGGGTGACCTGCTCCGTAGGTGTGGGGCGAGCTGCCACGGCAAGGGTCTTGCCGGGTTTGCTAAAACCGTCCCCCGGCAAGGATCTTGCCGGGGGAGTCTGCTTCGTCCCCTTTTCTCTTTGTGGTCTTCGTCTTGGCGTCGTTCCGCTCCTTTCGAGCTTCGGCCTTACCTTGGCTCACCTCCCTTGCCTTGCCGGTGTGGTGGTGTCCGTGGCTCGGACTGCCCGTGCACGGTTATAGGGGTACAAAAAGTGTACCCCTGCCCGCGTCCTCGTCCCTTCCCCGACCTCTCCTCCTCACCGCTGACTGGGCGCGCCGCCGGGCAAAGCCCGGATGGCGTCGGCGGGATCTCTCCTCCCACGGCTCGCTGGATCTGGCACGGGCGGATCGCGACGGTGGTTGGCGGCGCGTGCTAACCCACAAGTATAGAGGATCGCAACTGTTTTCGAGGGTAGAGTATTCAACCCAAATTTATTGATTCGACACAAGGGGAGCCAAAGAATATTCTCAAGTATCAGCAGTTGAGTTGTCAATTCAACCACACCTGGATAACTTAATATCTGCGGCAAAGTATTTAGTAGCAAAGTAGTATGATAGTAATGGTAACAGTAGCAAAAGTAACTATAGCAGTTTTGTAGTAATTGTAACAATAGCAACGGTAAAGTAAATAAGCAAAGTACAATATGTGAAAAGCTCGTAGGCATTGGATCAGTGATGGATAATTATGTCGGATGCGATTCCTCATGTAATAGTTATAACATAAGGTGACACAGAACTAGCTCCAGTTCATCAATGTAATGTAGGCATGTATTCTGAATATAGTCATACATGCTTATGGAAAAGAACTTGCATGACATCTTTTGTGCTACCCTCCCGTGGCAGCAGGGTCCTAGTGGAAACTAAGGGATATTAAGGCATCCGTTTAATAGAGAACCAGACCAAAGCATTAACACATAGTGAATAAATGAACTCCTCAAAGTACGGTCATCACCGAGAAGTATCCCGATTATTGTCACTTCGGGGTTGTTGGATCATAACACATAATAGGTGACTATAGACTTGCAATATAGGATCAAGAACTCACATATATTCATGAAAACATAATAGGTTCAGATCTAAAATCATGGCAGTCGGGCCCTAGTGACAAGCATTAAGCATAGCAAAGTCATAGCAACATCAATCTCAGAACATAGTGGATACTAGGGATCAAACCCTAACAAAACTAACTTGATTACATGGTAAATCTCATCCAACCCATCACCGTCCGGAAAAGATTTTGAACTAACCATATTCAGAATAACACTTAGGTTTCATGTTTACTCATATCAATGGCATAATGAACTAGCGAGCAATAATAATAAAACTCGGATCACAACACTTTCTCAAAACAATCATAATATGATATAACAAGATGGTATCTCGCTAGCCCTTTCTGAGACCGCAAAACATAAATGCAGAGCACATTTAAAGATCAAGGATTGACTAAACATTGTAATTCATGGTAAAAGAGATCCAGTCAAGCCATACCCAATATAAACTAATAGTAATGCATGCAAATGACATCAGTGCTCTCCAGCGGGTGCTTTTTAATAAGAGGGTGATGACTCAACATAAAAGTAAATAGATAGGTCCTTCACAGAGGGAAGCAGGGATTTGTACAGGTGCGAGAGCTAGATTTTGAAATAGATATGAATAACATTTTGGGTGGTATACTTTCACTGTCAACATAACAACTATGAGATCTCAATATCTTCCATCCTACACACATTACAGGCGGTTCCCAAATAGAATGGTAAAGTTTATACTCCCCCACCACCAACAAGCATCAATCCATGGCTTGCCCGAAACAATGGGTGCCTCCAACTAGCAACAATCCTGGGGGAGTTTTGTTTAATTATTTTGATTTGATTTGATCTTTTTGATCATGGGACTGGGCATCCCGGTTACCAGCCATTTTCTCGTGAATGAGGAGCAGAGTCCACTCCTCTTGAGAATAACCCACCTAGCATGGAAGATACATACAACCCTAGTTGATACATGAGCTGCTCGAGCATACAAAACAGAATTTCATTTGAAGGTTTCAAGTTTGGCACATACAAATTTACTTGGAACAGTAGGTATATACCGCATATAGGAAGGTATGGTGGACTCATATGGAATAACTTTGGTCTTTATGGAGTTTGGATGCACAAGCAGTATTCCCGCTTAGTACAGGTGAAGGCTAGCAAGAGACTGGGAAGCGACCAATTGAGAGAGTGACAACAGTCATGTGCAAGCATGAGTAGAATATAATCCACCATGAACATAAATACCGTGAAGGCTATGTTGATTTTGTTTCAACTACATGTGTGAACATGTGCCAAGTCGAGTCACTCGAATCATTCAAAGGAGGATACCACCCTAGCATACCACATCACAACCATTTTAATAGCATGTTGGCACACAAGGTAAACCATTATAAGCTCCTAGCTAATTAAGCATGGCATAAGCAACTATAATCTCTAATTGTCATTGCAAACATGTTTATTCATAATAGGCTGAATCAGGAATGATGAACTAATCATATTTACAAAAACAAGAGACGTCGAGTCCATACCAGCTTCTCTCATCTCAATCAGTCCATCATATATCGTCATTATTGCCTTTCACTCGCACGACCGAACGGTGTGGATAATAATAATAGTGCACGTGCATTGGACTAAGATGGAATCTGCGAGCATTCAATTCAAGGGAGAAGACAAGGTAATATGGGCTCTTGGTTAAATCAACAATCATGCATATGAGATCCACTAAAAAATTTCATTATTGTCTTCTCCTCTCGACCCCCAAAGGAAAGAAAAGAGGTAAAACTATTTACACGGGAAAGCTCCCAACAAGCAAAAGAAGAACGAGAAATCTTTTTGGGTTTTCATTTTAATTACTGCTACAAGCATGGAAATTAAACTAACTAATTTTTTTGGTTTTCTTAAGATTTATCAAACACACAAGAAGAAAGCTAGAAAAAGAATTTAAACTAGCATGGATAATTCAATGAAAGAGTATGAGCACCGACAACTAGAGTGAGTGTGTGAACATGAATGTAATGTCGGTGAGAAATACGTACTCCCCCAAGCTTAGGCTTTTGGCCTAAGTTGGTCTATGGCCATGGATCGCGGCTACTCTCCCTGGTGTACTGAGGAGTGTCATCGTACTGCCACCGGCTGGCGATCTGCTCCGGATCCCACTGATAAGATGATGGTCGATAAGGATCAAGTGGTGGTTCCGGCTCGGGCTCTGGAGCTGATGTCTGGCCTCGGTGCAAGTAAACAGCCGCCGACAAGACGAAGTAATGGCCTGCAGTTAAATCAAACAAAGAGGGCGCAGGCAAGATAATAATCTCATGATGTTTCTTATTAAATCTCAGGTTATACAGAAGCATCTTATCATCATTGTTAACAATAAACTCATGTGCTACCATGCTCTTATAATCTAGAAAAGTAGGAGGCAGTAGTGTCTCCTCTTTCTCATAATGCCTAATAGGTATCTCGAAGTGTTTAGCAAGGCGTGAAGCATAGATACCTCCAAAGATGGGGCCCTTCGTACAGTTCAGGCTTAATCGTTTAGCAACAATAGCACCCATACTAGTAGAATTGTCACGAAATAAAGCATGGAACAAAATAATAATAATATCAGGAACACTGAGGTTTCCACAGTTTCCACGACCAATTAAGCATCGACTAGCAAATATGGCAAAGTAGCGTAAAACAGGAAAATGTATGCTAGTTATTCTTGCATCGGAAACCTTCCTCGATTCCCCTACAGTAATAGTATCAATAAAACCATCCGCATCTTTACGATGTGGTTCCTCTAAGCTGCCCTCGAAGGGTATTCTGCAAACCACACAAAAATTACGTAATGACATCTCCCTAGCCTCATCATATCAATGAAAAGCTACTGAAGGAGGTGAATTCTTAGGATAGTAGTAAAAGTTTTGCACGAAGGTATTGGTGAGTAAGAGATACTGTTCGATCCGGTCGTGGAGGAAGTCGGTGAGGCCCGCATTATCAGCCAAAGAATAAAAGTCTTCATAAATCCCGACCGCTCTCAAGAAATTATCACAAGGCCATTCACACAGCCGTACTTCCGTTACGCGAGGAAGATTATACTTGGCCTTTTCTTTCTCCTTAGCTTGTTTGTCCTTGGAGCCTTGGCTAGAAGAGCCCCTCAAAAATCTCTTCATCATTTTCTGAAAATTTCTGAAATTTTTAGTAACTCAAAATAAAAGTGAATCAAATTCAACAAAACTGATAGAACCTACTCCCACAAGTGCCTAGAGCCTATATCATGCATTAGAATTACTTGGGACCATATAAATTTGACATGCAATCTCAAGAACAGTGTCACCTAGGCAGCAAAAATTTGTAATGAATAAAGCACTAGAACAAAAACTAATTGGACCATTGGAGGAGTCACATACCAAGGAACAATCTCCCAAAGCAGTTTTGTGAATGGAGCTTTGAGCAAGGAGATCGAAAATGGCAGCAAAATAAGCTAGAACTCGTGCTTGAGCTGGATGGTGATTTTTTTGGGAGGAAGATGAAGTGTGTGGGTGTAGGAATAAGTGGAGGGGGGCACCGTGGGCCCATGAGGCAGGGGGCGCGCCTTGTAGGGATGGGCGCGCCCTGGACCCTCGTGGCCAGGTGCCAGCTCCCCCTGGTGTGTTCTTAGTGCCAGATATTCTCAAATATTCTAGAAAAAATCATATTAAATTGGCAGGGCATTTGGAGAACTTTTATTTTTGGGATATTTTTTATTGCATGGATAATTCAGAAAACAGACAGAAAATACTATTTTTGCTTTATGTATTCTAAATAACAGAAAGTAAAAAGAGGGTACAGAAGGTTGTGCCTTCTAACTTCATCCATCTCATGATCATCAAAAGGAATCCACTAACAAGGTTGATCAAGTCTTGTTAACAAACTCATTCCGAATAACATGGAACCAGAGAAATTTCGAATAACACTAGGTTACCTCAACCAGGATATGCACATCCCAAATAATAAGAATATCATATTTCTTCTTGATAGTAGGAAGAGGAAATTCAAAACCTCCAATAATGATAGTTGGAATTTTTCCAATAGAATTGATGCTATGAACTTGAGGTTGTTTCCTCGGAAAGTGTACCGTATGCTCATTACAATTAACATGAAAGGTGACATTGCCTTTGTTGCAATCAATAACAGCCCCTGCAGTATTCAAAAAGGGTCTACCAAGGATAATCATCATACAATCATCCTCGGGAATATCAAGAATAACAAAGTCCGTTAAAATAGTAACGTTTGCAACCACAACAGGCACATCCTCACAAATACCGACATGTATAGCAGTTGATTTATCAGCCATTTGCAAAGATATTTCAGTAGGTGTCAACTTATTCAATTCAAGTCTACGATATAAAGAGAGAGGCATAGCACTAACACCGGCTCCAAGATCACATAAAGCAGTTTTAACATAGTTTTTTTTAATGGAGCATGGTATAGTTGGTACTCCGAGATCTCCTAGTTTATTAGGTAATCCACCTTTAAAATTGTACTTAGCAAGCATGGTGGAAATTTCAGCTTCCGATATCTTTCTTTTATTTGTAATTATATCCTTCATGTATTTAGCATAAGGATTAACTTTAAGCATATCAGTTAAGCGCATACGTAAGAAGATAGGTCTAATCATTTCAGCAAAGCGCTCAAAATCCTCATCATCCTTTTTCTTGGATGGCTTAGGAGGAAAATGCATGGGTTTCTGAACCCATGGTTCTCTTTCTTTACCGTGCTTCCTAGCAACAAAATCTCTCTTATCATAACGTTGATTCTTTGATTGTGGGCTATCATGATCAACAGCAGGTTCAATCTCTACATCATTATTATTGCTAGGTTGAGCATCAACATGAACATTATCATCAACATTGTCACTAGGTTCATGTTCACACCAGATTGTGTTTCAGCATCAGAAATAGAAATATCATTAGGATTCTCAGGTGTGTCTACAATAGGTTCACTAGAAGCATGCAAAGTCCTATCATTTTTCTTTTTCTTCTTTTTAGAAGGACTAGGTGCATCTAAATTATTTCTCTGAGAATCTTGCTCAATTCTCTTAGGGTGGCCTTCGGGATACAAAGGTTCCTGAGTCATTTTACCAGTTCTAGTAGCCACTCTAACAGCAAAATCATGTTTATTATTTAATTCATCGAGCAAATCACTTTGAGCCTTAAGTACTTGTTCTGCTTGAGTGGTAACCATAGAAGCATATTTTCTGATGAGTTTAAGTTCACCTTTAACTCTAGCCATATAATCACTCAAGCGTCCAATCATGTAAGCATTACTCTTTAATTCTCTACCAACATAAGCATCGAAACTTTCTTGTCTAGCCATAAAGTCATCAAATTCATCTAAACATTGGCTAGGAAACTTAGTAGACGGGATTTCAACTTTATCATATCTATAGAAGAATTTACCTTTACAACCTTTGTCGGGTTATCAAGACAATGTGTTTCTTCAATAGGTGGTAAATTAAGACCATGTATTTCTTCAACAGAAGGTAAATTCTTAACATCTTCAGCTTTAATACCTTTTTCATTCATAAATTTCTTTGCCTCTTGCATATCTTCAGGACTGAGAAATAGAACACCCCTCTTCTTCGGAGTTGGTTTAGGAGTTGGCTCAGGAATTGGCTCAAGAAGAGTTCAATTATTTTCATCAGTCAACATATTATTCAATAGTAATTCAGCTTGGTCGACTGTCCTTTCCCTTAAAACACAACGAGCACAACTATCCAAGTGGTCCTTGGAAGCATCGGTTAGTCCATTATAAAAGATATCAAGTATTTCACTTTTCTTAAGAGGATGATTAGGCAAAGCATTGAGTAATCGGAGAAGCCTCCCCCAAGCTTGTGGGAGACTCTCTTCTTCAATTTGCACAAAATTATATATTTCCCTTAAAGCAACTTGTTTCTTATGAGCAGGGAAATATTTAGCAGAGAAGTAATCAATGATATCCTGGGGACTACGCACACAACCAGGATCAAGGGAATTAAACCAAGTTTTAGCATCACCCTTTATTAGTGAGAATGGAAATATCTTAAGGATATAATAGTAGCGAGATTTCTCATCATTAGTGAACATGGTGGCTATATCATTCAATTTAGTAAGATGTGCCACAACAGTTTCAGATTCATAGCCATAGAAAGGGTCAGATTCAACCAAAGTAATTATCTCAGGATCGATAGAGAACTCATAATCCTTATCAGTAACAAAGATAGGTGAAGTAGCAAAAGCAAGGTCATATTTCATTCTAGCATTTAGAGATTTCTGTTTCCATTTAGCTAGTAACTTCTTAAGATCAGATCTATCATTGCAAGCAAGAATAGCTCTAGTAGTTTCTTCATCCATAACATAACCCTTTGGAACAACAGGCAATTCATACTTAGGGGGAGAACCTTCATCATCACTATGTTCAATAATTACATCTTTAATAATTTCATTCTCTCTAAGACTAGCAAGTTGTTCATCTAGAAATTCACCTAATGGCAAAGTAGTATCAAACACAGAAGTAGTTTCATCGTAAGTATCATGCATAGTAGAAGTGGCATCATCAATAACATGCGACATATCATAATTAATAGCAGACGCAGGTTTAGGAGTCCCAAGCTTACTCATAACAGAAGGAGAATCAAGTGCAGAGCTAGATGGCAGTTCCTTACCTCCCCTCGTAGTTGAGGGATAAATCTTAGTTCTTTCGTCTTTCAAGTTCCTCATACTGACCGGAAGATATTTTTGGGGAACGTTGCATAAAATAAAAAAATTCTATGTTAACCAAGATCAATCTATGAGTTCATCTAGCAACGAGAGAGGGGAGTGCATCTACATACCCTTGTAGATCGCGAGCGGAAGCGTTCAAGAGAACGAGGTTGAGGGAGTCGTACTCGTCGTGATCCAAATCACTGGAGATCCTTGCGCCGAACGGACGGCACCTCCGCGTTCAACACACGTACGGTCAGCGTGGCGTATCCTCCTTCTTGATCCAGCAAGGGGGAAGGAGAGGTTGATGAAGATCCAGCAGCACGACGGCGTGGTGGTGGATGCAGCAGGGATCCCGGCAGGGCTTCGCCAAGCGTCTACGGGAGGGAGAGGTGTAGCAAGGGGGAAGGGAGGCGCCAAGAGCATGGGTGCGGCTGCCCTCCCTCCTCCCCTCTTTATATAGGCCCCCTAGGGGGGCGCCGGCCCTAGGAGATGGGATCTCCTAGGGGGGGACGGCGGCCAGGGGGGTGGCTTGCCCCCCAAGGCAAGTGGAGGCGCCCCCCTACCCTAGGGTTTCCAACCCTAGGCGTAGGGGGTCCCAAGGGGGGCGCACCAGCCCACCAGGGGCTAGTTCCCCTCCCCACTTCAGCCCATGGGGCCCTCCAGGATAGGTGGCCCCACCCGGTGGACCCCTGGGACATTTCCGGTGGTCCCGGTACAATACCGGTGAACCCCGAAACTTTCCCGATGGTCGAAACAGCACTTCCCATATATAATGCTTTACCTCCGGACCATTCCGGAACTCCTCGTGACGTCCGGGATCTCATCCGGGACTCCGAACATCTTTCGGTTTGCTGCATACTAATATCTCTACAACCCTAGTGTCACCGAACCTTAAGTGTGTAGACCCTACGGGTTCGGGAGACACGTAGACATGACCGAAACGGCTCTCCGGCCAATAACCAACAGCGGGATCTGGATACCCATGTTGGCTCCCACATGCTCCTCGATGATCTCATCGGATGAACCACGATGTCAAGCAACCCCGTATACAATTCCCTTTGTCAATCGGTATGTTACTTGCCCGAGATTCGATCGTCGGTATCCCAATACCTCGTTCAATCTCGTTACCAGCAAGTCACTTTACTCGTACTATAATGCATGATCCCGTGACCAGACACTTGGTCAGTTTGAGCTCATTATGATGATGCATTACCGAGTGGGCCCAGAGATACCTCTCCGTCATACGGAGTGACAAATCCCAGTCTCGATCCGTGTCAACCCAACAGACACTTTCGGAGATACCCGCAGTATACCTTTATAGTCATCCAGTTACGTTGTGACGTTTGGTACACCCAAAGCACTTCTACGGTATCCGGGAGTTACACGATCTCATGGTCTAAGGAAAAGATACTTGACATTGGAAAAGCTCTAGCAAACGAACTACACGATCTTGTGCTATGCTTAGGATTGGGTCTTGTCCATCACATCATTCTCCTAATGATGTGATCTCGTTATCAATGACATCTAATGTCCATAGTCAGGAAACCATGACTATCTGTTGATTAATGAGCTAGTCAACTAGAGGCTCACTAGGGACATGTTGTGGTCTATGTATTCACACGTGCATTACGATTTCCGGATAATACAATTATAGCATGAATAAAAGACAATTATCATGAACAAGGAAATATAATAATAATCCTTTTATTATTGCCTCTAGGGCATATTTCCAACAGTCTCCCACTTGCACTAGAGTCAATAATCTAGTTACATTGTGATGAATCGAACACCCATAGAGTTCTGGTGTTGATCATGTTTAGCTCGCGGAAGAGGTTTAGTCAATGGATCTGCGACATTCAGATCCGTATGTACTTTGCAAATATCTATGTCTCCATCTTGAACATTTTCACGGATGGAGTTGAAACGACGCTTGATGTGCCTGGTCTTCTTGTGAAACCTGGGCTCCTTGGCAAGGGCAATAGCTCCAGTGTTGTCACAGAAGAGAGTGATCGGCCCCGACGCATTGGGTATGACTCCTAGGTCGGTGATGAACTCCTTCATCCATATTGCTTCATGCGCTGCCTCCGAGGCTGCCATGTACTCCGCTTCACATGTAGATCCCGCCACGACGCTCTGCTTGCAACTGCACCAGCTTACTGCTCCACGATTCAACATATACACGTATCCGGTTTGTGACTTAGAGTCATCCAGATCTGTGTCGAAGCTAGCGTCGACGTAACCCTTTACGACGAGCTCTTCGTCACCTCCATAGACGAGAAACATGTCCTTTGTCCTTTTCAGGTACTTCAGGATATTCTTGACCGCTGTCCAGTGTTCCTTGCCGGGATTACTTTGGTACCTTCCTACCAAACTTACGGCAAGGTTTACATCAGGTCTGGTACACAGCATGGCATACATAATAGATCCTATGGCTGAGGCATAGGGGATGACACTCATCTCTTCTTTATCTTCTGCCGTGGTCGGGCATTGAGCCGAGCTCAATCTCACACCTTGCAATACAGGCAAGAACCCTTTCTTGGACTGATCCATATTGAACTTCTTCAATATCTTATCAAGGTATGTGCTTTGTGAAAGACCTATGAGGCGTCTCGATCTATCCCTATAGATCTTGATGCCTAATATGTAAGCAGCTTCTCCAAGGTCCTTCATTGAAAAACACTTATTCAAGTAGGCCTTAATGCTGTCCAAAAGTTCTATATCATTTCCCATCAAAAGTATGTCATCTACATATAATATGAGAAATGGTACAAAGCTCCCACTCACTTTCTTGTAAACGCAGGCTTCTCCATAAGTCTGCATAAACCCAAACGCTTTGATCATCTCATCAAAGCGAATGTTCCAACTCCGAGATGCTTGCACCAGCCCATAAATGGATCGCTGGAGCTTGCACACCTTGTTAGCATTCTTAGGATCGACAAAACCTTCCGGCTGCATCATATACAGTTCTTCCTTAAGATGTCCGTTAAGGAATGCCATTTTGACGTCCATCTGCCATATCTCATAATCATAGTATGCGGCAATTGCTAACATGATTCGGATGGACTTTAGCTTCGCTACGGGAGAGAATGTCTCATCGTAGTCAACCCCTTGAACTTGTCGATAACCCTTAGCGACAAGTCGAGCTTTATAGATGGTAACATTACCATCCGCGTCCGTCTTCTTCTTAAAGATCCATTTGTTTTCTATCGCTCGCCGATCATCGGGCAAGTCTGTCAAAGTCCATACTTCGTTTTCATACATGGATCCTATCTCGGATTTCATGACTTCAAGCCATTTGTTGGAATCTGGGCCCGCCATCGCTTCTTCATAGTTCGAAGGTTCACCGTTGTCTAACAACATGATTTCCAGGACAGGGTTGCCATACCACTCTGGTGTGGAACGTGTCCTTGTGGACCTACGAAGTTCAGTAGCAACTTGATCCGAAGTACCTTGATCATCATCATTAATTTCCTCTCCAGTCGGTGTAGGCACCACAGGAACATTTTCCTGAGCTGCACTACTTTCCGGTTCAAGAGGTAGTACTTCATCGAGTTCTACTTTCCTCCCACTTACTCCTTTCGAGAGAAACTCTTTTTCCAGAAAGGATCCGTTCTTGGCAACAAAGATCTTGCCTTCGGATCTAAGGTAGAAGGTATACCCAATGGTTTCCTTAGGGTATCCTATGAAGACGCATTTTTCCGACTTGGGTTCGAGCTTTTCAGGTTGAAGTTTCTTGACATAAGCATCGCATCCCCAAACTTTTAGAAACGACAGCTTAGGTTTCTTCCCAAACCATAATTCATACGGTGTCGTCTCAACGGATTTAGACGGAGCCCTATTTAAAGTGAATGTAGCTGTCTCTAGAGCGTATCCCCAAAATGATAGCGGTAAATCGGTAAGAGACATCATAGATCGCACCATGTCCAATAGAGTGCGATTACGACGTTCGGACACACCGTTACGCTGAGGTGTTCCAGGCGGCGTGAGTTGTGAAACGATTCCACATTTCCTTAAGTGCGTACCAAATTCGTGACTTAAATATTCTCCTCCACGATCTGATCGTAAGAACTTTATCTTTCGGTCACGTTGATTCTCTACCTCATTCTGAAATTCCTTGAACTTTTCAAAGGTCTCAGACTTGTGTTTCATTAAGTAGACATACCCATATCTACTCAAGTCATCAGTGAGAGTGAGAACATAACGATATCCTCCGCGAGCCTCAATGCTCATTGGACCGCACACATCGGTATGTATGATTTCCAATAAGTTGGTTGCTCGCTCCATTGTTCCGGAGAACGGAGTCTTGGTCATTTTGCCCATGAGGCATGGTTCGCATGTGTCAAATGATTCATAATCGAGAGACTCTAAAAGTCCATCAGCATGGAGCTTCTTCATGCGCTTGACACCAATGTGACCAAGGCGGCAGTGCCACAAGTATGTGGGACTATCGTTATCAACTTTACATCTTTTGGTATTCACACTATGAATATGTGTAACATTACGTTCGAGATTCATTAAGAATAAACCATTGACCATCGGGGCATGACCATAAAACATATCTCTCATATAAATAGAACAACCATTATTCTCGGATTTAAATGAGTAGCCATCTCGTATTAAACGAGATCCAGATACAATGTTCATGCTCAAACTTGGCACTAAATAACAATTATTGAGGTTTAAAACTAATCCCGTAGGTAAATGTAGAGGTAGCGTGCCGACGGCGATCACATCGACCTTGGAACCATTCCCGACGCGCATCGTCACCTCGTCCTTCGCCAGTCTCCGCTTATTCCGCAGCTCCTGCTTTGAGTTACAAATATGAGCAACGGCACCGGTATCAAATACCCAGGAGCTACTACGAGCACTGGTAAGGTACACATCAATTACATGTATATCACATATACCTTTAGTGTTGCCGGCCTTCTTGTCCGCTAAGTATTTGGGGCAGTTCCGCTTCCAGTGACCCTTCCCTTTGCAATAAAAGCACTCAGTTTCAGGCTTGGGTCCATTCTTTGACTTCTTCCCGGCAACTGGCTTACCGGGCGCGGCAACATCCTTGCCGTCCTTCTTGAAGTTCTTCTTACCCTTGCCTTTCTTGAACTTGGTGGTTTTATTGACCATCAACACTTGATGTTCCTTTCTGATTTCTACCTCTGCTGACTTCAGCATTGAAAATACTTCAGGAATAGTTTTCACCATCCCCTGCATATTGTAGTTCATCACAAAGCTCTTGTAGCTCGGTGGGAGCGACTGAAGGATTCTGTCAATGACCGCCTCGTCCGGGAGGTTAATGTCCAGCTGGGACAGGCGGTTGTGCAACCCAGACATTTTGAGTATGTGCTCACTGACAGAACTATTTTCCTCCATCTTACAACTATAGAACTTGTCGGAGACTTCATATCTCTCGACCCGGGCGTGAGCTTGGAAAACCATTTTCAGCTCCTCGAACATCTCATATGCTCCGTGTTGCTCAAAACGCTTTTGGAGCCCCGGTTCTAAGCTGTAAAGCATGCCGCACTGAACGAGGGAGTAATCATCAGCACGTGTCTGCCAACGTTCAAATCGTCTTGCAGTGCTGGGAGAGCAGGTGGGTCACCTAGCGGTGCTTCTAGGACATATGCTTTCTTGGCAGCTATGAGGATGATCCTCAGGTTCCGGACTCAGTCCGTATAGTTGCTGCCATCATCTTTCAGCTTGGTTTTCTCTAGGAACGCGTTGAAGTTCATGTTGACATGAGCGTTGGCCATTTGATCTACAAGACATTTTTGCAAAGATTTTAGACTAAGTTCATGATAATTAAGTTCATCTAATCAAATTATTTAATGAACTCCCACTCAGATTAGACATCCCTCTAGTCATCTAAGTGTTACATGATCCGAGTCGACTAGGCCGTGTCCGATCATCATGTGAGACGGACTAGTCATCATTGGTGAACATCTCTATGTTGATCGTATCTTTCATACGACTCATGTTCGACCTTTCGGTCTCTTGTGTTCCGAGGCCATGTCTGTACATGCTAGGCTCGTCAAGTTAACCTAAGTGTTTTGCATGTGTAAATCTGTCTTACACCCATTGTATGTGAACGTTAGAATCTATCACACCCGATCATCATGTGGTGCTTCGAAACAACGAACTGTCGCAACGGCGCACAGTTAGGGGAACACTTTCTTGAAATTATTATGATGGATCATCTTATTTACTACCGTCGTTCTAAGTAAACAAGATGAAAAAACATGATAAACATCACATGCAATCAAATAGTAGTGACATGATATGGCCAATATCATATAGCTCCTTTGATCTCCATATTCGGGGCTCCATGATCATCTTCATCACCGGCATGACACCATGATCTCCATCATCGTGTCTCCATGAAGTTGCTCGCCAACTATTACTTCTACTACTATAGCTAACGGTTTATCAATAAAGTAAAGTAATTACATGGCGTTAAATCATTGACACGCAGGTCATACAATAATTAAGACAACTCCTATGGCTCCTGCCGGTTGTCATACTCATCGACATGCAAGTCGTGATTTCTATTACAAGAACATGATCTCATACATCACAATATATCATTCCTCATTCATCACAACTTTTGGCCATATCACATCACAGAGCAATTACTGCAAAAACAAGTTAGACGTCCTCTAATTGTTGTTGCATCTTTTACGTGGCTGCAATAGGGTTCTAGCAAGAACGTTTTCTTACCTATGAAAAAGCCACAACGTGATTTGTCAACTTCTATTTACCCTTCATAAGGACCCTTTTCATCGAATCCGCTCCAACTAAAGTGGGAGAGACACACACCCGCTAGCCACCTTATGCAACTAGTGCATGTCAGTCGGTGGAACCTGTCTCACGTAAGCGTACGTGTAAGGTCGGTCCGGGCCACTTCATCCCACAATACCGCTGAAGCAAAATAAGACTAGTAGTGGCAAGAAAGTTGACAACATCTACGCCCACAACAGATTTGTGTTCTACTCATGCAAAGAGAACTACACATAGACCTAGCTCATGATGCCACTGTTGGGGAACGTTGCATAAAATAAAAAATTTCTACGTTCACCAAGATCAATCTATGAGTTCATCTAGCAACGAGAGAGGGGAGTGCATCTACATACCCTTGTAGATCGCGAGCGGAAGCATTCAAGAGAACGAGGTTGAGGGAGTCGTACTCGTCGTGATCCAAATCACCGGAGATCCTAGCGCCGAACGAACGACACCTCCGCGTTCAACACACGTACGGTCAGCATGACGTCTCCTCCTTCTTGATCCATCAAGGGGGGAGGAGAGGTTTATGAAGATCCAGCAGCACGACGGCGTGGTGGTGGATGCAGCAGGGATCCCGGCAGGGCTTCGCCAAGCGTCTGCGGGAGGGAGAGGTGTAGCAAGGGGGAAGGGAGGTGCCAAGAGCATGGGTGCGGCTGCCCTCCCTTCCCCCCTCTTTATATAGGCCCCCTAGGGGGGCGCCGGCCCTAGGAGATGGGATCTCCTAGGGGGGCGCCGGCCAGGGGGTGGCTTGCCCCCCAAGGCAAGTGGAGGCGCCCCCCTACCCTAGGGTTTCCAACCCTAGGCGCAGGGGGGGCCAAGGGGGGCGCACCAGCCCACTAGGGGCTGGTTCCCCTCCCCACTTCAGCCCATGGGGCCCTCCGAGATAGGTGGACCCACCCGATGGACCCTCGGGACTCTTCCGGTGGTCCCGGTACAATACCGGTGACCCCCGAAACTTTCCCAATGGCCGAAACAGCACTTCCCATATATAATTCTTTACCTCCGGACCATTCCGGAACTCCTCGTGATGTCCGGGATCTCATCCGGGACTCCGAACAACTTTCGGTTTGTTGCATACTAATATCTCTACAACCCTAGCATCACCGAACCTTAAGTGTGTAGACCCTACGGGTTCGGGAGACACGTAGACATGACCGAGACGGCTCTCCGGCCAATAACCAACAGCGGGATCTGGATACCCATGTTGTCTCCCACATGCTCCTCGATGATCTCATCGGATGAACCACGATGTCGAGGATTCAAGCAACCCCGTATACTATTCCCTTTGTCAATCGGTATGTTACTTGCCCGAGATTCGATCGTCGGTATCCCAATACCTCGTTCAATCTCGTTACTGGCAAGTCACTTTACTCGTACCGTAATGCATGATCCCGTGACCAGACACTTGGTCACTTTGAGCTCATTATGATGATGCATTACCGAGTGGGCCCAGAGATACCTCTCCGTCATACGGAGTGACAAATCCCAGTCTCGATCCGTGTCAACCCAACAGACACTTTCGGAGATACCTGCAGTATACCTTTATAGTCACCCAGTTACGTTGTGACGTTTGGTACACACAAAGCACTCCTACGGTATCCGGGAGTTACACGATCTCATTGTCTAAGGAAAAGATACTTGACATTGGAAAAGCTCTAGCAAACGAACTACACGATCTTGTGCTATGCTTAGGATTGGGTCTTGTCCATCACATCATTCTCCTAATGATGTGATCTCGTTATCAATGACATCTAATGTCCATAGTCAGGAAACCATGACTATCTGTTGATTAACGAGCTAGTCAACTAGAGGCTCACTAGGGACATGTTGTGGTCTATGTATTCACACGTGCATTACGATTTCCTGATAATACAATTATAGCATGAATAAAAGACAATTATCATGAACAAGGAAATATAATAATAATCCTTTTATTGTTGCCTCTAGGGCATATTTCCAACAGATATAAGTCCCAAGTGACTCAAAGAATAGAGCTATGCTCCTCAGAAACGGTGCCAGAAAATAGTATTGATAACCCACAAGTACAGGGGATCGCAATAGTTTTCGAGGGTAGAGTATTCAACCCAAATTTATTGATTCGACACAAGGGGAGCCAAAGAATATTCTCAAGTATTAGGAGTTGAGTTGTCAATTCAACCACACCTGGATAACTTAATATCTGCAGCAAAGTATTTAGTAGCAAAGTAGTATGATAGTAACGGTAACATTAGCAAAAGTAATGATAGCAGTTTTGTAGTAATTGTAACAGTAGCAACGGTAAAGTAAATAAGCAAAGCACAATATGTGAAAAGCTCGTAGGCATTGGATCAGTGATGGATAATTATGTCGGATGCGATTCCTCATCTAATAGTTATAACATAGGGTGACGCGGAACTAGCTCCAATTCATCATGTAATGTAGGCATGTATTCTGAATATAGTCATACGTGCTTATGGAAAAGAACTTGCATGACATCTTTTGTGCTACCCTCCCGTGGCAGCGAGGTCCTAGTGGAAACTAAAGGATATTAAGGCCTCCATTTAATAGAGAACCGGACCAAAGCATTAACACATAGTGAATACATGAACTCCTCAAACTACGGTCATCTCCGAGAAGTATCCCGATTATTGTCACTTTGGGGTTGTCGGATCATAACACATAATAGGTGACTATAGACTTGCAAGATAGGATCAAGAACTCACATATATTCATGAAAACATAATAGGTTCAGATCTGAAATCATGGCAACATCAATCTCAGAACATAGTGGATACTAGGGATCAAACCCTAACAAAAATAACTTGATTACATGGTAAATCTCATCCAACCCATCACTGTTCAGCAAGCCTACGATGGAATTACTCACGCACGGCGATGAGCATCATGAAATTGGTGATGGAGGATGGTTGATGATGACGACGGCAACGAATCCCCCTCTCCGGAGCCTCGAACTGACTCCAGATCAGCCCTCCCAAGAGAGATTAGGGCTTGGCGGCGGCTCCATATCGTAAAACGCGATGAAAATTTCTCTTTGATTTTTTTCTCCGCGAAAGCAAATATATGGAGTTGGAGTTGAGGTCGATGGACATCCAGGAGGCCCACGAGGCAAGGGGCGCGCCCAGGGGGAGGGGTGCGCCCCCCACCCTCGTGGACATGGTGTGGGCCCCCTGACGCTATTTCATTAGCTAGTATTTTTTATTAATTCTGAAAAGTTGCTCCGTGGATTTTCAGGTCATCCCGAGAACTTTTATTTCTGCACAAAAATAACACCATGGCAGTTCTGTTGAAAACAGCATCGGTTTGGGTTAGTTTCATTCAATCATGCAAGTTAGAGTCCAAAACAAGGGCAAAAGTGTTTGGAAAAGTAGATACGACGGAGACGTATCAGCACGCTGGAGGCGGGGCGCGCCGGCATGGGCTTGGGGGCGACAGAAGTTTCCCCTGGTGTGCGTGGGAGTCCGCTCGGGGAGCGCGGCGGCGGCCCGGCATGGTCGGCGATCTGGATGTGGTGGTGCTGGCGGCTCGCTGATCTACCGGTGCTCCAGGGTTCTGCCTGGTGGTGCTGGTGGTGACGGCGGCCCGTGCACAAGAGTTGGATTCCTTCGAACTGATCTGGATGAAAACTTGCCTTCGACGTCTGCTAAGGCCGGTGGTGGCGGCACTATCTGTGTCGTTCCCTTCTTGAAGGCATCGCCGTGGAGAAGTTCAAGGCCACTCTCTGCTACCTCTGGGGGAAACCCTAGATCGGACGATCAGATGACGGCGGTGTCGTTCTTCCCTTGGGGGAGTCATTCTTGGAGGTACACACATGATTGAGGGACTAGAGTACGAATTCTTTCGTGGAGCGGTGCTTTATCCTACACACTAATGGCGACGGATCTTGATGGCGTAGCGCAGTGCAGATTCGGAGTTCGCTGTGGGAGGGTGGACTCACGCAGGAGGACGACGCTGTCGGGCATCATGGTGGCGTCGATGGTAGAGAGACCTGACACGGTACGTGCAACATTACAGCTCTGAAGAAGGATTGGTGGCAGGTGGCTGCGGCGGCCTCATACCCGGCAGACGTCCTGGTTGAGGAGTGCGCCGGACTGGTAGGTGCCCCATACCCGGCAGGCGTCCTGGTTGGGACCTCAGGTCTTAGATGTTTAGGTTTGGCTGTGATGTCTGTTTGGTATTAGGCCCAGACATTCTGCACCCCTTCATCAATTGGATAGGCGCAGCGACAGTTGTTGCTTCGACGGTGGCTTTAGTCTTGCTATTGTATGGCTTTGTAAGGTCTTGTAAGAATAATTAATAAAGTGGTTGTATGCATCGCCCAGATACAGAGCCCGGGGGTCATCCTCCTTTTCTAAAAAAATGGTACACCTCTAGTTCTTTAACCGTTATCACTTTTATGTGGCTCTATGCACAATACATTTTGGTAGGATTACCATTTTGGCTTTCCGCTATTGGGTGACACAGTTTAATGCTTGTATACTTTATTAGTAAAAAGAAGTAAATTGTCTGCTCATGTAAATAGATAACATTATAGTAAATGGACGCACATCTAGTACTTTAATGTGGTGCTATGCCACTACATGTTGGCAGACGTGCCTTTGAGAACAGTTAATTTCTGGAATTGCATTTTCATATCATTAGTTGTGTGTTTGTTAGCACTACCAAATGAAAGGGCGAGAAAGATTCGAATTCTGTAATGTCTCAAAACATAGAAGTTACTTCATCGCTGTAAAATGAGTGACATGGCCTTTAGATTTATACTACTTGAAACTGTACTGCTGGAAATGTTGATATGACAATGTTCTTACATGTGGTAATCTGATCAAATTTTGGGTTGTGTTTGTTGGAAATATGAGCAAATTACCGAATAATTTTATTAACAGAAATACTAGATAAAGCATGACTAGTATAGTAGTGATAAAATAAGCCATGCGATTTGACAAAGAGAAGGTAAATAATATCTACACATATGAGCTAGAACCGATCATCTCTATAGCAGACAGTAGATCAAGATGCATATATGAAGTAGAGCCGAACATGTGTAGGGCAAACACTAGAACAAGGAACTGTTGCAGGACTTCTAACAGGAAAGATAGGAACACGTACGGGACAGCAGCAGGAGCAGAGGCACTGGACTTGGGGTCAGTGTCCTCCATGTCGTCGAGGAGGTTGTCGACGTCGGGGAAGTAGTCGTTGTTTGGGAAGTAGTCGTCGGAGTCCGGGGCGTCCGTGACGAAGAAGTCAGTAGTCGCGCAGAGCGCTCCACAAAAACCTTATCACCCTTCTCCCGTACAGGACTCAGAAGGTGCGGTTTCGGAGGCCTACTGTCCCGACCTGCGTTGCATGCCGCAAGCCGGGATGGGGAAGATCGTAGCAGCAGCGCAGTGCTCAGGAACCGGTGGCGAGAGGAAGAACTAGTTCTGGTGCGTCTCTCTGAGAGGAGCGACCTCCCTTTTATAGGCGCAAGAGAAGGAGGCGAGAGGCTGCGCCGGGAGCTGAAGAGAACGAGGGAGACGAAACGAACAGGCAGCAGGCGAAGAGGTGCGCCGTTCGTATTCAATCTCCACTACAGCAAAATGTTTCAGCTTCCGCGTGACCTTTCGTATACTCGTAGTGCATGGCAAAAATTTATACATTAGCTCGGCTCATTCCCGCAACCCATGGCGCGGCGCGTCATGACGAGGCGTGGCGTGGTGTGGCGAGGCGGACGGTGGAGGAGGAGCGCGCGTGGATGTCCCTCTTGTTCTCTTCCTCATACATGTGGAGAAAGAGCCTCACTTATAAAGAGGTCCAACTCCCTCTAAACTAGCAATGTGGGACTAATCTTTAGTTCCACCTCTTGCCTTGCACGAATGGGTTGCGTGGGCCTCTAGGATTTATAAGGAATTTCTGAAAGTGCTATTGGGCTAGGTCCAAAATAGACAAAATTCCAGCAATCCCTCACCAGATCCCAGAGGCACACAAAATTTGCCTTTGGTTCCAAAACACTGTTTTATATACCGGTACTGTAGTGGAGACTCTTAAGTTGAACTTCCACCTAGAACTCTATGCTACACTAGTAAGCAACTTGAACAGTGGACTGGGCCTTGAACTGCAAATTTTCTACGAATCTAGCTTCACATAAAGTCTTGACCGATACGTGGCTACCGTGGGTCTTCCCCGCGGGTGGAGCTTATGCGTCATACTCCGAGACCTTTCATGAGTTTACTAGAGAGAACCCTACTCTCATAGATTGCGACGTTTAACAATCAGACTCATATAGGTGTGTTCTTCAAAAGATGTTCTACAGGACAACATCTCTGCTTCAAAGAGCCACTTAGAACACATTAAGATATACATCAACCTGCCATGCAGATTAGGAGAGTATTGCATCTTCATGGAGTGGTATTTTTAACAGTAAGGGTACTCTCCTCCCAGTTGACCAGCAGCTTGTCTTCCACATCTAATTCACGAGATCTACGATCACAAAGAATAGGTTACCACTATGAACAACTCATATTGTGGGTCTCATACCCATCTCCCTCGATGCATTATCTATCACATTGCGTGATAGACTGAAAGGATCTACCAGATTTTTAAACGTTTGGATATAATCCAATGCAATAACTCCGAAGTTTCTCATTTTTCTGACAGACTTTAACCTTCTCTGAACGTGTCTTGATGACTTCATGTTATCCTTTGAGCTGTTCACTTTCGTGATCACAGTTTGATTGTCGCAGTTCATAAGGATACCCGGTACAGGTTTCTCAACAACCGGCAAGTCATTCAAGAGCCGGCGAAGCCAATTGCTTCGACCGTAGCTGTATCTAGTGTTATGAGTTCTGCTTCCATTGTTGACCTCGTTAAGATGGTCTGCTTGCAAGACTTCCAAGAAACAGTGCCACCTCCATGAGTGAATACATATCCGCTCGTGGCCTTTATCTCATCAGCATCTGAGATCCAGTTTGAGTCACTATACCCTTCAAGCACCTTTGGGTGCCCAGTGTAGTGAATTCCATAATTCGCAGTGCCTTTCAAATAATGCAAAACTCTCTCTAGAGATTTCCAATGCACATCTCCTGGTTTTGAGACAAACCGTCTCAGTTTGCTGACAACAAAAGAGATGTCAGGTCTTGTAGCACTGGCTAAGTACATAAGCGAGCCTATAATCTGAGAATATTTCAATTGGTCTCTAGCAATTCTTCGATTCTTTCGAAGCAACACACTAGCATCATATGGTGTTGGAGAGGGCTTGCAGTCACTATAGACAAAGAGACTCAAGATCTTCTCCACATAGTGAGATTGAAGTAATGTAATCCCACCATCATCGTCTCTCAGCAACTTGATGTTCAGAATGACATCAGCCACTCCTAAATCCTTCATCTCAGAACAGCGAGATAGGAAATCCTTGACCTCCTTAATAACATTCAGATTTGTTCCGAAAATAAGTATGTCATCAACATACAAGCAAAGCATAACTCCCTCGCCCCCACCATGGCGGCAATACACACATTTGTCAGCTTCGTTCACAACAAAGCCTACAGCTGCTAAAGTTCTTTCGAACTTCTCATGCCACTTTTTGGGTGCTTGCTTGAGTCCATACAAAGACTTCATCAACTTACACACTTTCCCTTCCTGACCATCTATTACAAACCCATCTGGTTATTCCATATAAATTTCCTCGTCCAACTCTCCATTTAGGAAAGCAGTCTTAACATCCATTTGATGAACGAGAAGACCATGTGAGGCAGCTAGTGAAAGCACAACTCGAATAGTGGTCAGTCGAGCCACAAGTGAGTAAGTATCAAAGAAGTCTTCACCTTCCTTTTGGGTATAACCCTTAGCCACGAGCCGAGCCTTGTACTTTCCAATAGTACCATCAGGCCTAAGCTTCTTCTTGAATACCCATTTGCATCCTATAGGTTTGCACCCATAAGGATGATCAGTTATCTCCCAAGTTTCATTCGCCAAGATGGAATCCATCTCGCTACGAACTGCTTCCTTCCAGTAGTCAGCATCTTCAGATGCATAGGCCTCTGAAATAGAACTGGGAGTGTCATCTATGAGATACACAAGAAAACCATCACCAAAAGACTTTGCAGTCCTCTGTCTCTTGCTCCTAGTAGGAACTTCATTGTTCTCCTCCACAGGACTTTCAAAGTGTTCCATCAAAATGGCAGGTTCAGTAATTGTAGCTGGTTCCTGATTCGATGAACTAGGCATCTCCTGATTAGATGAGGTAGCCATATCCTTCATGGGAAAGATATCTTCAAATAAAGTCGCATCATTCGACTCCATGATCGTACCGACATGCGTGTCAGGTACCTCAGATTTTACAACCAAGAATCTATAACCAATGCTATGAAAAGCATATCCCAGGAAAACACAATCCACAGTTTTTGGTCCCATCTTCCGCTTCTTTGGAATTGGCACATTGACTTTTGCCAAACAACCCCAGGTTCGTAGATAAGAGAGCTTTAACCTTTTATTCTCCCATTCCTTGAATGGAGTTATCTCTTTGTTCTTTGTGGGAACTCGGTTTAGGACATGACATGCAGTCAATATCGCCTCCCCCACCATGCCTTGGAGAGACCCGATGTGTCTAACATGGTGTTAACCAAATCAGTTAGAGTACGGTTCTTTCTTTCGGCCACCCCATTTGACTGAGGTGAATAGGGAGGCGTCCTCTCATGGATTATACCATGTTCCAGACAAAAGGAATCAAATTCATTTGAGAAATACTCTCCACCACGATCTGACCTAAGCCTCTTGATCTTTCGATCAAGTTGGTTTTCCGCTTCAGCTTTATAAATCTTGAAGTAGTTCAAAGCCTCATCCTTAGATTTCAGAAGATACACATGACAGTATCTAGTGGAGTCATCAATCAACGTCATAAAATAATTCTTTCCACCTTTTGTCAAAACACCATTCATTTCACATAGATCTGAATATATGAGCTCTAATGGTGCAAGATTTCTCGTCTCCGCAGTCACATGAGACTTACGAGGTTGCTTAGCTTGTACACAAACTTGACACTTAGATCCCTTGACAGTGGTGAGACTAGGGATTAAGTTCAACTTCGCTAGTCGCGACATGCAACCAAAGCTAACATGACAAAGACGTGAATGCCACACATTTGATTCACTATTGTTGCAAACATGATTAACAACTTTATTGCAAATATCTGACAAGGATAAACGAAACAGGCCTCCTGACTCATAGCCTTTACCAACAAAGGTTCCATACTTTGATATTACAAACTTATTTGACTCAAAGACAATCTTATAGCCATCTCTACACAGAAGAGATCAGCTAACAAGATTTTTATTGATGGAGGGGACATAATGCACGTTCTTCAGCCGCACGATCTTCCCCGAAGTAAACTTCAGATCGACCGTGCCAACACCATGAACAGAAGCACTTGAACCGTTGCCCATCAACACGGTTGAAGTCCCTGCGGTCTGATAAGACGAAAACATGGAAATATCACCGCATACATGCACATTAGCACCTGTGTCAATCAACCAATCAGGAGAATGACATACTGAAAGAATAGTGGGAAATATACAATGCCCAACATCCTTCATGTTAGTGTCTCCAATGACAACATTAGCGGTCTTGCCGCCTTTCACAGTATGACGCTTGTCATAGCGATTAGGCAACTAGGAGCCCAATGATCAGTATCCCCACACACATGACAACCACCTTTCTTCTTGTCATTCTTCTTCTTGAAGTTCGTGTGCTGCACAGCCTTGTTCTTCCCATCAAGCTTTGCTTTACCATCAAACTTGCCCTTGTTCTTGAACTTGTGGGGCTGGAAGTTCTTCTTCTGTACCAGATTGGCACTAGAACCTCCCTCAATACCTCAAGCACAGTTGTCCTTTGCTCTCTCCTTTTCTTCCACATCAAGAGTACCAATGAGATCCGGAACGGAAAACTCCTGCCTCTTATGCTTCAGTGAGGTAGAAAATTTCCTCCACGTGGGAGGAAGCTTAGTGATGATACCTCCGGCAATAAACTTGTCCGTTAGGATACAATTGAAGTGCTCAAGTTCTCTAGCAAATGATTGTATCTCATGAGCTTGCTCAACCACGGAGCGCTCTTCAGTCATCCTGTAGTCATAGAATTGCTCTATGATGTACAACTCAGTGCCAGCATCCGAGACCCCAAACTTGGCCTCGAGTGCGTCCCACATATCTTTTCCATTATCAATTGACGCATAAGCATCAACTATGTTCTCACCAAGAACACTCAAGAGAGCAGACTTAAACAGGGTATCCATTTTTTGAAAAGCTTGTGCCTGATGAGGATCTTGCTCTCCTTCGGGTTTGCCAAGAGTGGTGTCATAGCAACTCATGGTTTGAAACCAAAAAGATTGCTCTCACGCGCCACCTCTTATAGTGGATACCCTCAAACATAGGAGGTCTCATGGAAGCAGCAAAACCACTTGGGGTAAATTGCCTATAATAAGGTTTTTGGATTGTTGGAAATATGAGAAAATTACCGAATGATTTTATTAACAGAAATACTAGATAAAGCATGACTAGTATAGTAGTGATAAAACAAACCATGCGATTTGACAAAGAGAAGGTAAATAATATCTGCATATATGAGCTAGAACCGATCATCTCTACAGCAGACAGTAGATCAAGATGCATATATGAAGTAGAGCCTAACATGTGTAGGGAAAACACTAGAACAAGGAACTGTTGCAGGACTTCTAACAGGAAAGATAAGAACACGTACGGGACAGCAGCAGGAGCAGAGGCACTGGACTTGGGGTCGGTTTCCTCCATGTCGTCGAGGAGGTTGTCGACGTTGGGGAAGTAGTCGTCGGAGTCCGAGGCGTCCGTGACGAAGAAGTCAGTAGTCGCGCAGAGTGCTCCCCAAAACCTTATCACCCTTCTCCCGTACAGGACTCAAAAGGTGTGGTTTCGGAGGCCTACTATCCCGACCTGTGGTGCACGCCGCAAGGCGGAATGGGGAAGATCATAGCAGCAACGCAGTGCTCAGGAACCGATGGCGAGAGGAAGAAGTAGTTCTGGTGCGTCTCTCTGAGAGGAGCGACCTCCCTTTCATAGGCACAAGAGAAGGAGGCGAGAGGCTGCGCCGTGAGCTGAAGAGAACGAGGGAGACGAAACGAAACGAACAGGCAGCAGGCGAAGAGGTGCGTCGTTCGTATTCAATCTCCACTACAGCAAAACGTTTCAGCTTCCGCGTGACCTTTCGTATACCCGTAGTGCGTGGCAAAAATTTAGACATCGGCTCACTCCCGCAACCCGCGACCGGCTCACTCCCGCAACCCGTGGCGCGAGGCGGGCGGCGGAGGAGGAGCGCGCGTGGATGTCCCTCTTGTTCTCTTCCACATACATGTGGAGAAAAAGCCTCCCTTATAAAGAGGTCCAACTGCCTCTAAACTAGCAATGTGGGACTAATTTTTAGTTCCACCTCTTGCCTTGCACGAATGGGCTGCGTGGGCCCCTAGGATTTATTAGGAATTTCTGAAACTGCTATTGGGCTAGGACCAAAATAGACAAAATTCCAGCTGTGTTATTGGCAGACCAAGCTAAGAAGAGAAGGAGTCCGGAGAATTTTGCAAGGAGCTACAGTACCCATTCTGCTGATGGTTGTGAGTGATCCCAACAGATGCAAGTTTTCAAAGGAAAAAAGAAAAGTTTCTGCAGACTTGCTTCTTTGTACCATTAGTAGACCCTAATCGCCATTAGCCATCAAAACTTTTGTAGACGTGCTTCTTTCTGCTATTAGTAGATCCTAATTGTCAATGGCCATGAAGTTTCTTGGTCATAAATTATGAGTTTGTTGGTGATATTCAGTACTCCTCCGCGCTACTCGCTTACAAGTTTGCACTAGAGTATTGGTGTATATATGATGGTGGAATTTGTTCGTGATCTCTTTGTAATATCCTATTGGAAGAAAATGCTTCCGTGAGACATTAATCTCAGTGAATATACTGCCGTCAGTTTGCGTACTTGTATTTTTTTTTTTTGAAGGGACGGTTTGCGTAGTTGTATGCTGTATGCATGGTAAGAAAGTTCTGCAGGTGGGTTATGATGCGTTGCCATTTCGAATATCCTCATGGTTATCAGGGGTGGTCATCTGCCGTGCCTCTACCTGCTGGCATGTCGTATTGTACTCCTCCGTCCCTAGATTGTAGTTGTAGCCTTCAATTTTGGCACCGCAAACTTCAAACCTACGCGGAATTCCATGTCCTTGTGGCCGGGTTAATAAGCTCATCACGCGATCAGGAGGGTTGGGGCAACGAGCACGTACGGGCCTCTGCAAAAAAAAAATCGTAGTCCAAGCGAAGGTTTTGGTTACCGGTCAAAATTTTAAGATTTCCCATGGTTACCGCGTATTTCCGTGCCCCTCGGTAAATCCCCATACCAAGCAAAAAATATTAATTTTTTGAATTTAAACGCTTAATTTATAGTAAAGTACACAGTGGCGATCCAGGATTTGAAGTTACCCGGGGCGAATTTTTATAAGAAACGAAAAATCAACGCCATGAAACAATTAAATAAGGTATTAAACAAAATTAATTGGCCAAGTAATTTGCAATCAGGCAAGACAATCAAGAAACTAATTAGTCAAAGTAGAATCATTCTCAAAAAGTAGCTAAAAAATATACAACGGAGAATGAAATTCGTATAAAATATAACATGGACTCCTATAATCTCCCATTAAACCAATGTGATAAGGAATTAAAGAATGCTAGAATGTAACAGGAGAAGCAGACAAAATTACGGGAGAGCGGAAGAACCTGCTGCTTGCAATTTTGAGTGGGGCACGTTTTTATGGTGAAAATGTATTCCATGCTGACGGCGCCCTAGGCAGGAAAGGGCATACGTCATCCTTCCCAATCCAGCACCATTAGTGGCACTTTGGCAGCGCCGAAGTGAGGCAGCGAAAATTGGCGTGTTTGATGACCTGATTGATTTTTTAGATCGACCGTCCGTGCGAATCTGAGGGAATTGGGAGCGTCATGGCTCAAGCGTGTATCCATCAAATGGGCTGGAGTTCAACTGGGCCTATACTACCGATTATCGTGACTTAACTTTAGCCCATCTCATAAAATGAAGCGTTATCTTGGGGGGGACTAGGATAGAATCTGGTCTTAGGGTAGAAGAATAGAAAAAAGGATTCTGGACCGCTGGATCAGCGATGTACGCCAATGATTTGAGTGGATGGATCTGTACCGAAAACTACACAATTCTGTGCTAACATGTCCCTCTTCTCCTCACTAATTTGCTTCAGGTCCTTCTCCTTCAAGACGACTCCCCGTGTCGCTCGTTCCCCGTTCCCCTCTCTCGTCGACGGTGGCGGCTGCCCAGATCGGCAGATCCGTTGCTTCCCTGGTCGACGACGGCTACTTCCACGCCACCTATTCCCTGCCTCCTCCCTTCCTACTCTAGTATCCAGGTTGCTTGGATCCGTTCCAGGGCACCCCAACATCGCGTTGCGCATCGTCGTCCGGGACCTGGCCGTCGCGACCACGGTTTCCTCCTCCCTGGTGGCCACGGGCGCCCCGCCCGGTCACCTGCACATTCTTAGATCCGAAGGGCAAGCTAGTAGAGATCAAGTGTGTGGTGATGTTGCCACGGTTTCCTCCTCCCCGTTGCTCCTAGATCCAGCAATAGCTCACCGGAGGCAAGGCGTCTCCTCGCCCCGTTCGCCTCGCAGGCTCAGTTGCAAGGTCAGCCCCGTTTCTCCCCCTCCCCCTCCCCCTTCTCCCTCCTATAGTTTTCTATTGTAATGCCAGGTGCATTTTCTGTGGCTTGTTGACTTGTGCTGACTTCTTCTCTGCTGTCATTTTCGTTTTGCATAGTCCTGACATCCATCCGCTTTGAGCCAACATCATACGCAACCTCCCCTGTACCAATGCTTGGGTGCATACTCTTGCGTTGCGTAACTAAACATTGGTATTTCTCCCTTCATAGAAGTAGAAAAAAAAAACCACCAGGTTAGACGCTTCTGAAAATGATCTACAACTCACATGTGTAAGACCATAACAGGAAGACATCCCAGAGGGAATTTGACCACCCTGCTTGCAACATAGGAATGAAAAACAAATGCAAAACACACATTGTAAAGCATTCCACCCTGGCTCAATGGCAGTGGTAGAATCACTACAACCACACAGATGAACTGTTGAAATATAACATTTTGATCAGATTTTTTGATACCAGAACATGATTAACTATGTAAAGGGTTAGATGATTTAAACTTATGTTGCAGAAAACCGGTTGAGCCAGGTTCATAGTGGCAAGTATTGCTGCATTTCTAGGAGCAATTGAATTGTCAAAATCTGCTGCAATTTAATTGGTTTGCACAACGTGAAGTGGTTTACTTTGTTTATTCTGTGATAAGAGTTATTCATCTTCACCATTCCACCAACAGAGGAAAAAATGTTTCCTTGTACTAGCGGTAAACTTGTTCTGTCAAATTATTATTGAAGCAAGACTTTTTTTAGAATCTCTAGTCTCTGCATACAAGAGCAGGAAATGCTTCTCTTCCATGTATTTGACTCATGTTTCTGCTTTGGATCTGGTGCAGTTGTGCCTTTGTGCCATCGTAATATATATTTATTTGTTTGCTGTTAGAGTTTCATTTTTCCCTTCTTAGAAGGCAAGTAGTATTATTTTTCTGCTACACAGCGTCCAGATTTGTTCCTGCTTATTACAATGTATTGTTGATACATATTTAAGTACACTTACACGTCTTGTGCTCAAAACTGAAAGATTGTTTGGTGCCATCTTTTCCAGCACGCAAAGATTGATGAGCAAGATGCACTATAACTGGAGGCAAAAGGGAATAGCTTTTCTTCAATGTGCAATCAGATAACAAACCCTATGCAAGCTTTGGTACTGATGCGTATTCAGCGGGGATCACTTTAGTCCATACTCAGGGCTCGCTGTTCACGTACTAGAAAATGATCGTCATGTTATGTACAAGTTATATATGTATATGTCTCTTGTGTACTCAAATTAGGACGGATGTCATGCACTAAAATATTTCTGCCTAGGGTGATCCACTTGGACATGTATTCGAAATTTTGTGCTTGACATGTACTCGTATATTTATGCCTGGGGTGGTCCAGCTTGAGATTTACTAGGGACAGAATGATCTGTTCCATCTTGGGATTTGCAACGAACAGAACGAGGACAATGCTGTGAAAATCTCCCTGCAAAAAAAAAATGCTGTGAAAATCTAAAGTTGTCAAGATTGGATATGAGGAAGCTGGGGGTGTTACAGGAAAAGGTCATGTTTAATCTCTGACCCTGAGTAGGGGGGTTTTCATCAAATGTACAATAAGTGGCCTGAGGGACCTCCATTCCTATCTGTACCGTCCATTTTCAATCCAATGGCATAGGATCCTTTTTCTATTCTTCTACCCTAAGCCCAGATTCTATCCTAGTCCCTCCCCGTTATCTTCTCTCCTCTCATCTTCCAGCTCGATCTCCCAGCGATGCGGACATACAGACCTCGAAAAAAGAACAAAGCTTGACTCCCTCGCCTCTCATGGTGGCCAAAGTAGTGTGGGGGTACCCCTAGGATCCAAAATTTTACTTGGGGCGGCCGCCCCCACACGACCCCACGATTGATCCATTAAGTACGTAGGATCTAATTAATGCCATGAGAGTTGGTTCTAACGTGTTGGTAGCAACCTAGTTCCTATTTTGAGAGGTCTCTAGCTCGAATGTATGTTCATTCACTTATTTGAATTCAAAATTCAACTATGAAATTCGTTTGAAATATTCTCGGTATTTCTCGGTAACCGTGATAACCACGTTTACCGGTCCCCCTCGATAAAATTGCCGCATTCGGTAACCAAAACCTTGGTCCAAGCACATCTCTAGATTCTCTACCTTCACAAATACCCGGCCAAACCTGAGACGGAGCATTGCGCCCGACTGCGCGTCCAGGAAATCTCCATGGAAATCAGGGTCCTGAAGGACATTTTACCTAGTCTCACGCATGCACTCCTCTCCTGGTTTGTAGGATCTCACGCATGCCATCTGCAGAGGGCATACGGTCATCCTCTCCTTCTCTCGCGCGCATACATGCTTGTAACCATGCACACATTCAGTTTAACTCCCGTGTTCGTCGCTAATCTCATTTCCCACAAACCCCTCGCTGCGCAGCCCAACCACAACCGAGTGCGATCGAGGAGCTAGCGTTTCCCGTACCGATCGATGGCCGTCGACGACAATGTGCTGCCCTCGCCGTCGCCGCCGCCGCCACCGCCGCCGCGGATCGTCGTCGTGGCGCTGGCGCTCACGCGCTCCGCCCTCGTGCCGATGCTGGCGGCCCGGCGCGTCCTCCGCGTCGCGGCCAGGGCCTTCCCCTACCTGGCATTCGCGCTCGCGTGGGCCATCTCCGCGGCCTCGGCTGCCAAGATCGTGGCGCGCCGCGCCTGGGGCGAGGGCTCCGCCCCCTTCCTCTTCCTCCAGGCGTTCACGTCCGGCGCTTACAAGGTCTGCGCCTACAGCTTCCTTGTCTTGCTCGCGCTCGCCGTGCTGCTGCTGTGCGGCCTGTGCGTGGCGTACGTGATCGCAGTTCTATCTGGACGCGGTCCAGAATTCCAGAAGGTATATCAACCGTATATATAGGCTAGTTGATGAGTAGCACTAGTGTTTCCCAATTGAGCTCATCACTTTCATCTGCATATATATACTCATGCCCATTCATGTGTTTTTGTTGAAATTGTTGTCCTCCTCAGCGTGCCCTGGGAGCAATCACGTGGGAGTCCAACTCGTTTAGGCTGCCTCGCATGGCGGTGCTTGGATTCATCACAGTTGTGCCCTTCTTCGCGCTAGTTGTCGCCGGTCTTCTGTTGGCGATGATGTCGCATGTGGAGGGATCGGTGTCTCAGGGAGAAATGGTCGGTTTTGTGATCGTGGATGTGGGTTTCTTTGGAATGCACGCGACGTCTTGCGTTCTTATCATCCCAGCTCTAGCACTTGGCGCCTGGAGGTTCGACCAGGCGGACAGGAAAGCACAGTCGCAGTCTTGTTGAGGTACCTCTTCTTCCCCTTTGCTTTGAAATATGCACATCACTTGGAAAAATCATATGGCTCACTGATACATGGAATCAATTATCTTAGTGTAACTACTTGTGTAGTTGTGTTGGTATTTGATGATGATTTTGCTATTTCCTCCGGTCATTGCGTATTAGCATTCATGATAAAATTGGGATTGTCGTGGATCTTATATTTGTGTTAGTAACCAGCTGATGCAGCTCTACCATATGCTTTTGTTACGACATAATGGTAATATAAATGATCATTTCCATGTATTAGAAAATAGCAATATTAATTTCTTACGCTCCATCTCGCCCCCTGTGATTGTTGTATCTTTGCAGCGAGAGTGAGATCATAACGATGTTTGCATGCTTCCAAACTGTTGCAAACACCTTCCTCGAGAGCTCTCATCATTGATAATTACTCCATCAGAACCAATGGAATGACCCAATGTTTGCAAGTTTTGAGTATAGCATGAGTATACTCTACTTGGCTGCTTTTGGCAATTGTGACTTTGTGCCATGTTATGTGACTCTGGTAAACAGAAGTATACTGTTTGATCATGTAAATAGATAACATGACAGTAAAATGGCACACATCTAGTCCTTTTAACAATTATCAACTTCCATTTGGCGCTATGCCCACTGCATTTTGGTAGAAGTGCTGTTGTGTCTCTGTCCCCTGTTCTATGACTCAGTTTAATGCATTTTTATACTTTAGTAAAAAGAAGCAAACTGTTTGATCGTGTAAATAAATAACATGACAGTAAATGTACGCACATCTAGTACTTTAAGGTGGTGCCATGTGCCACTACGTTTTGGTAGACGTTCCTTTGAGAACTACTTTCTGGCGTTGCAAGTTTGTATCATCAGTTGTGTGTTTTGTAGCACTACCAACTGAAAGGACAAGACCAAATCGAATTCAATAACATTTTCTTGAAAGAAAAGGTAGACCATTTTCTACCTTATGCATTCAAAACGGGGAGACTCCGAATTCAATAACATTTCACAAGGTAGAAGTTATTTCATTGCTGAAAAATGAGTGGCATAACCTTCACATTGTAGTACTTGAAACTATACTATGGGATGCTTAATGTTGATATGTCAATGTTCTTTTATGTGGTATAATTTGATCAAATCTTTGGTTGATTTATATATTGGCAGAGAAACTAAGAAGGGAAGATGTCCGGAGAATGTGGCAAGGAGCTACAGCGCCCATTCCGCTGATGGTTGTGAGTGAGCCCAACAGACACAAGTTTTCAGAGGAAAAAGAGTCTTTGCAAACTTGCTTCTTTCTACTATTGTAGATCCTAATCATCATCAGCCATTAAAATTTTGTAGACTTGCTTATTTATGCTATTACTAGATCGTAACGGTCAATAGTGATGACGTTTGTTGGGTCATTATGGGTAAGGTGATGACCGTGCCTCTCGTGGAAGGAAAACCGTGCCTCTCACGGAAGGAAAAAAAAAGAGAAAACATGTTTTTTTCATTTCCGAGGAGGCATGGCCGTGCCTCTAACGAAAGCACAACCATGCCTCTCGCGGGAGCAAAAATGCGCCTCTCGTGAAAGAAAAAAACAAAAAATGCGTTTTTTTTTGCTTCGGAGAGGCAGGGCCGTGCCTCTCGTGGAAGAAAAAAAAACAAAAAATGCGTTATTTTTTTTCATTTCCGAGAGGCACGGCCGTGACTCCCGCGAAACCACAATCGTGCCTTTCTCGGAAGCAAAACCGTGCCTTTCACGGAAGGAAACAAAATGGAAAACGCATTTTCTTCCGTTTCCGAGAGGCCGTGACTCGCGAAACAAAATCGTGCCTCTCGCGGAAGCAAAACCGTGACTCTCGTGAAGCAAAACCGTGTCTCTCATGGAAGCAAAACCGTGACTCTCGCGAAAGGAAAAAGAAAAAGAAAACATGTTTTTTTGCGAATTTTTTTTTTGGTTCAAAAGTTCAGGAAGACTGGTGGAAAACCGAAACATCGAAAAAACAGAAAAAAGACGTTTAAAAAGCCAAAAACGCGTGCGAAAAAATAAAAAATAAATAAAATCCGAAGGGAGCGTCCAGAGCGCGACACGTGGCGGGTGGCGCCGATCGTTGCGAGGCTCCCGAAGGAGCGCTCGTTAATTAGTTGCTCTCCTTTTGGGAAGCTTCCGAAAGCTTCCAAACCTGATCTTTTTTCTTGGTTTTTGTAGGCTAGTTCTTTTGTTTTACGTTTGCTTTCTCTGCTCTTTCTTTTCCATTCTTCTTCACGTTTTTTCCTTCTTCATTTGTTTCTTACATGGGCAAAGGTTTTTCAATTTTGTGATTTTTTCATATTGATAAACATTTTTTTCAACACACATAACTTTTTTGAAATCATAATTTTTTTAATCTGCAAACTTTTTTAACATTCCTTTTTTTTCAAAATAAGTGATATTTTTCAAATTTATGAGTTTTATTCAAAATCTACGAACTTTTTCATATCCATGAACGGTTTTTTTCAAATCTGTGATCTTTTTTCAAAATTCATGAACTTTTCTAAATTTGTGAACAGTTTTTTTCTAATCGATGGACATATTTTCCAAGTTGATGAACTTTTTTCAAATCAGTAATTTTTTTAAATGGATGAATATTTTTTAAATTGGTGAAACTTTTTTTCCAAAATCCCAAACTTTTTGCATTGGAAGAACATGTTTGTTTTTTGTGAACATTATTCTTTTTTTAGTTAATTTTCTTGAAAGTCAGGATTCAATTGTGACCACAAACCGAGAAAACCAACGACTATCTGAACTAGTGATCGCCTCCTTTTGTTGGGGCAACCCATAAGGTGTGGCGTGTGGGCGTCAGTTACTCTTCCTGGCGCTTAAGGCGCTAGGGAGGAGCTCTCGGGGAACCCCTAGTCAGCGCCTTCAGCGCCGCCAATGTAAACCGGCGCTCGCAGGCAGTCTCTCGTGGGCCGGCCCAGGAAATGCTACGCAGACGCTAATAGCGCAAAAAATTAACAGGAAAAGTAGACTGTTACAGGAATCGAACTAGCGCACTTACGGTGGTGCTTGTGTCAGGACAACCAACAGGCCTACTTAGCACTAGTGACAGAATGCGTCGCGAATTTTCTAAGAACATTGCGGCCGCGCTATTTATTGCATAGAAAACTTGTACGGTTTACTTTTACAGCTTGGATTTTGAATTTCTTGAACATTGTACGTTTTACTTTATATCTTGAATTAAAGTTCATTAAAATTGAAAAAAAATCATCAAAATTGAAAAAAGTTCATCCATTTTTTAAAAAGTTCATCCAGTTTTTGAAAAAAGTTCACAAACTTGAAAAAAAGTTCACAAATTTTAAAAAAGTTCATAGAATTTTAAAAAAGTTCATCAAATTTCAAAAGAAAGTTCATTCAATTTAAAATAAGTTGATCAATTCTGGAAAAAGTTCATCGATTCTGAAAAAAGTTCATCGAATTTGAAAATAAGTTCATCGATTCTAGAAAAAGTTCATCAAATTAAAAAAAACACAAACTAAAGAAAACAAAGAAAGATGAGAAAAAAAAGAAAAAAAGAAACTCAACCGAAGAACGACATAAAAAAGAGGAAAACCAGCCACACTTTCACTCGCGGGCGGGTGTCCTGGTGGCTATTGCCGTGCGCTTGCAACAAAGGGGTCGCGTGATTCCCCTCGCCGCACACTTTTTGCGTGTTCCAGAGACAACAAAAAAAAACCAAACAGGCCGGCCCAATTGGAAATGCCTGCAGGCGCCGGTTGGCGAGCTCTCGTGCAGCCAACAGGAAAGATCCTCTAGCATGAACTGCAGGCCTTTTCGAATAGGCCTCACCTCTCCTTAACGTCATCGTTACACCAGAACCGAAAAAGGACAATAAAAGGCCCCAAGGTTTCTGTCGGACTCCTAAAAAAACTTGAAACTGGAATTTGTACCAAAAGCCTACATAATTTTGAATATATAACTTTTTTCCATAAATTACCATGTACTCCCTTTTTTCTGTTGTCATGTTAGAAATGGATCAGAACTTGAAAAACTTAGCAATTATGTTTTAAAGCCGTGTCGGTACGAATAGATCAAAACAATTATGAAACTGCAAGAAAAGTGCCAAAAATTTTACATACATAGAAGAACTTTGGCAAAATTATGCTTGAACTAAAATTTTTGTCATTGTTTCAAAAAAAAGTTTGCCAAACTACCATGTTGTATCATAAAATTTGTTATGTTTCAAAAAATAGTTTACAAAAAAATAATGATGGTTAATAAAAAGATTCCATGGTGGTGTAAAAACATGAAGGTGTAAAAACAAGGAAGTTTGCCATGATTAAAGTAATAAATTTGCCATGGTCTAAACAAAAGATTTACCATGGTTAAAGTTATCACTTTTAGCTAGATGTAACTTGCCTGAAAATAGAATTTGGGCCAGTCGATGTTTCTGACTGTTGGTGATGCTTCATGGTTTGTGCTCCCTTTTTTCTGCTGTGTGATGTGTCTTGTTTTGGACTGGAAATTTTTGACTGACCTCTCTATTTTGGGTCTATCAATTCCTTAACAGGTTGGCCCATTAGCTTGTGCGACCCAACAAGTTCTATGTAGCCCATATGAACATCCATCCCTCCCCACTCTACCTTAGTTTTTTATGTGTTTTCGATTTTGAATTTTATTTTTCTTTATTAGTTTGTTTCAAACAATCTGGTTACTTTTGCGCTGACGAGCAATGTGCGCAAGAGTGTAATCGTGTGGCGAAGCGAGCGTAACTCAGATGGTTAGGTTTCTTGTGGTGGAACCAGTCCACCAGGGTTCAAGTTCTAGACTTGGCACAGTGCTCGCATTTTCTTAAATTTATTACAATCTTTGTGCCGATGTTCATGCAGTGGGAGGAGAAATTCCCGTCGACCACGAGGCACGTCTGGTGACTTCGTGGGTAACAA